>NC_139658.1:2362894-2425394 GCF_951799395.1 Argentina silus
GTGTGTGTGCGCGTGTGCGCGCGTGTGTGTGTATGTGCATGCGCATTGTATGAATGTGTATCTGCATATGTGTGTGTTTGTGAGCTTGCAATATATGTCTCCATACAAACGTGTCTTTCCTAGCTCAGCTCTGAGTGCATATTGATGCTCTCCACATACCTCTCTTATCTGGCCTTATCTCCATCGCCGTACAAGACATTTCTCAACAGCTTTGACCTCTACTGTCCAAATACAGTGAAAGACAAGCCGCGCTCTAATGCGCCGCGCTCTAATGCGCCGCGCTCTATCTACCTATGTTGTTGCTGTTGTTCCTATGCTGTTATCTCCCACTATATCCCCTGGTGATACAAACAAAACTGTGTAGTGGAAACTGTAGCCAACCAACAGGAGACAGCCCGCCAGCTCAGGGAGCTCCATCATTGGTCCAGAGCAAGTAAGGGGAGGGATTTAATGCAAAGTGTTTTCAGGTAAACACAGGCAGTGGGCGAGACCCAGGAAACACTACAATAAAGTAAATATGACCAGAATGTTATGTCTACAACACAGTGATTTGTGTTGCAGATCTTATATCGGTTGCCAGAGTAACCTCCACATATCTCTAGGTGTGTTGTGCGTCTGATGTGTCACTAGAGTCTAGGCATTAACATAAAACAGACTGCTAAATAGTATCTCCAAAATTAGCTCCTACTGATATAATCATGTTGAACAGACAGCTCACAAAGTAAACAAAAGTCTGCTGTTCTGTTCATGTGTCAACTCTTGTTTCGTCTTATCCTGTGAGAGAGTCTCTGGGGTAGTGGTGTTCCTGTACCTGGCCCTGGAGGGATATGAGGGGGATGTGGGGAGGGCCCCCACCCCCCACGTACCTCCACTTCACCCCACAGTAAAAACATCCCTGTCCCCTGAGCTACATGAAAAAGAAAAAGGTTTATTTGCATGTGCTGGCAAATTCAGGAGTTGTACAAAAGGAACTTCAACTGCCATGCAAATGACATGCAAATGAGGCATGATAAAGGAAGGTTCAAAAAGCTGAGGGTTATAGTATGTTTATGTGTACTGTATCTCATGACATATGAGTTATAGCATATGAGAAAGGACTGATTAATGTGTGAAGCTGGATCTCAAACAATAAAACAAGAGTTTCTAGGCCTATGTGTCTGTGTTTATGACTCTCTGTGCATAGGGCATAGATGGTACATAGTTGTGAGTGTGAGTTTCTGTCTATGCATGCGTGTGTGTATAAGCATGTGTGTGTGAGTGTGTTTATGTCCCAACAATGTGTGTTTGTGATTTTTCTCTCCCCTCTAAAATATCTGACAGTAAAAAGTTAACCACAACAGCAACAACAGCTCTGGGGATGACAAACTATGACATCACAATAGTAGAAGCAGTCACTGTGAGGACAATGGGGCTCTGTGAGGCAGAGGAGTCTGGGCGGGGTCTATCTGGACAGAGGCTCCTTACACTGGAGGGACCACAGCAGCTGTCTGAACCTCTGTGTCTCCTTTAGCCCCACTCTCTCTCTCTGTTCAGCTCCAACACTGGAACGCAGGGATGGAGGTGGAGTAGGAGGACAGCCAGAGAGAGAGAGAGATAGCTAGCACAGACTCGAAAACAAAGGTCCAATGGACAGAGAGGCCCTCTCTGTCAAGACATACACATGCATAAACACACGCAAGCATGCACGCACACACACATGCACACACACAAGCATACGCGCATGCACGCATGCACACGCACGCGCGCGCACACACACACACACACACACACACACACACACACACACACACACACACACACACACATTCCCACTCACAATTGCACTGTATTCATCCTCTCCTCAACACCCCCACAACCCTCATACACTTAGCCACTGTTTGCCTCCTGTCCTTCCCAGCCATATAAACCTTGAGCCTGTGGATCTGTTTTGAGTTAAGTATTATTTACCCAACCCTCCAAATGGAGTGCTATCCTCTTCAAACACCAATAAAGGTTTACTGGCCATGCCAGAGGAGTGAAGAAGTTACCACTACTAAGCTGAATTTTATATTAAGGAGGAGGATTAGAGCTGTGACTGAGCTGTGAACTCTGCATCTGGGAATGAATGAAGTTAGGCCTCTCCACAAGTATTCATGACAGGGACAAATAACCTAGGTAGAATCTGAGTAGAACCTGAGTCTGGCGGCCACTTAAAACAGCGTAATAAGTGATTGTGCAAACAGTGGGTGCGCATCACTGAGCATGTATGAGCTCAGAATTAACACAAAGCCCACCTGCCCCTCAGTTTAGTTTTAATGAGAAGAACAAACAGAACAAAAGCTCAGTACAATCCACCTAGCCCCAGGGCTTCCGTCATCCACTATGTATTCAGCCTCTTATTCACCATCAGCTGTGAATAGGATTCAATAGCTCTATATGTGTTTAAAGCTAACACGATGATCATTAGCAATATACATTTGCCTAGAGGACAGGAGAAGCCAGGAGACTTTTTAAACGACGGTGTGAAACCCTGCTTTTGATCTTGATACTTAAAGGTTACAGCTGTTCCATGCAGGTTCTCATATAGCTAATATAGCTCTCACCGGTTCCTAATATAGCTACTGCCAATTCTGTAGTTTTGAGCAGTGGCCTATCTCGTCATATGGTAGAAAAATAGACATTTAAGCTAGTCTATTTCACCAGCTGTATGACTTGAGTTAACCCCTGTCATGTCCCTGGTGAGATAGCCCTGAATGACTTTGCTGGTTCCTGGTTCCTGGCCCCCAGAAGGCTCTGGCCATAGGATGACAGCCATGACCTTGCACATTCATATCCCATAGGGAGCTGTGGACCGTGAGAGAGGGACTTACCCTGTGTGTCTCTTTACATGGTTATGGTTGAAAATTATGGCTGAGGTATAGCCATGATTTGAACACATATAGGCCTATCATCTACCATATTAAGGTCAGTAACAAAGCCTAGTTGTAGGCATTGGCATATGGCTTTGCTGGTGTCCTAGCTAGGATATCCCAAGCATTTCTGTCATTGGTTGTATATGGGCATTGATCGCCATCTAGCGGCATTAATATAATCATACACATTTCGGGGAGATACATTTAAGGCATTTCAACAATGTAACAGCTGAAGATGAGTGGTCGTTCATTCACATTCAACAAATCTCAGGAGCAGAGAGCGAAGCATCATGAAAGATGTGCAACAAAGAATTTAGGCCTACACAGTTTATTAGATTTTCATTAATTCGACCTCAATGTGGAGTAGCAGTATAAAACATTAATGGTATGAGTTCATGGAGGTGAGCTATATCACACAATAGTCATTCATATAGAATTTTAACTTCACGTCTGGGTAAAAATGGTTTACATCTGTGTCATCATGTCTTCTCATGTGGAACTGGTTCAGGCTACGTCACAATGACTGAAATATATTCAAACATTTAGGCCTACACATATTCCAGTGTCTTTGCAGTCCTTTCACTGACTTTTCCCTTTTCGCAGTCCTACTCGAGGTTGTTATGGAGACAGTAAACAGGCAGCAGGGAGAAATGTCAATCAGAGATCAGTGAAGAGTGAAGAGATTGCGCAGGTGCGATCCTGCACGGAGAACGCGCCACATCAGTTGTTGAGGTGAGTGCATTCCGCGCTTTTTTGACAACTACCTTTCTCCAGAAACACTGACAATTCAAAACCAAAAACATAGCTTTTCCTGCTGTCAATGTAGGTCGCGAACAATGTAAATCTAGGCAACGCGCCTTCGGGCAATCTCTTTGAAGGGACACTGGATGGGAACGTTCTGGCGTCACAGAAGGTGATGCCGAGGTCTTTACGCGCGAATTGACACGGTGGTGTTGTAGCCTATTATGTAAATAGCCTACACTATGGATGTCCTAGGCTAGATTATCACGTACACAGAACAGGCAGTGTCAGTATGAGATAGGTAATCGTCAATGTGTTAGTCCTTATTGTGTTCTGCTGTAGTAGCCTATTGTGTGAATGTCATGGTCAGATATATCTTTAGAACTGGGCCAGTGCTCCACTGTCTGAAGTAGGTAGGGTTGGGTGTAAACACGTGACAGGTGTAGCCAAGCTGTCTCCTGCTCAGCAATTTCACCCAGTTGCTTTGTAGTCTACTGCACCAAGGCTTACTGATATTCCTCTGCGCCTACAAAACACTCATAAAGTATGCAACAATCTATCCTCTCCTATATTAACAGAATATGAATACAGTATTTGAAAATGTTTGCATGCATGTCAAAGTGATTCTGTCAATAATTGTTGGACACTTTTAGTTTTGTGTCGCTGAAATCTAATTGGCAATTCTCTTTACAGCTACACCACAGCATACTGAACCAGCCAAGGGACTGTAAGGAAGAGAACAGTCAAATACATCATGAAATAGGAGGCTAGAGAGCAGGGGCCCTGGGGATAGTGAGGGCCAGTGTCTGCATGGAGGCTCCTAAGCCCAGAAAAAGTGTCCATCATGGGCAGAGGGAGGAGGGAGGTCAAAGCACTGATGGAAGTCCAACACCATGTACTGACAGTGGTGAGAGAGACCAGCTACTGTATACCCTGCCTAGTACCCTGCCTGCCCTAACCATCTGTCTGTGTAGGCTCCAATCTCATACTTGTCAGTTACAGTTGTGTGACCTAACCATTTAAATAACTATTCTGTGTGACTTAACATTTCTTTCCCCCTGGACTCAGCAAATACAGTATAGGGGTGTTGCTGTATGTCTTACATTACCAGAGGGTTTGGCCCTTGTGTTTATACAATATGTAAAGAATGTTAAATAAATTATGAGGTCACACTTCAAAATGCCAGGTTGTCGAATGTGTGAATACAGAGGCTAGGCATTAAAGTTTCATGTGTTTGCTCGTTTGGTTGTGGGCTGAGAAGGTCAACGTTTAGGCTTCAATTACAATTCTCTGTGTAGGAGAAGTTCATGACATATTTATCTGATGTGCTTATTACATGGAGATGTTGAAACACATGTATGTCATGATGTTTATTAGCTATTTTATACCTTGGGTAATTGTTCAGCTTAACTGTCACAGCAATGTGTTTTTATGTTTTGTTTTATTGTGTTGAATTGAGTGTGTTGCATACAGTATCTTTGCTAGATGTATGGATAAACGTGTGTTTTCTCTCCTCAGATTCAGACCTTGCAGGAGAGAGAGGAGACCCCTCTAAAGACCACCAGAGTAGAGCCCTGTGTCAGCGACGCACCCAAGTACTACTGAACCTCACCACAGAGAAGAACTTACAGCAAATACAATGTACACACATTACCTTTATACCCAACACAGTGAACAGGGATTTACACAAATTGAGGATGGTTACAGCAACTTAGAATGAACTAACTTTACAATGCACTCAATGTGGATATGACTGTGTATGTTGACATGTTTGTGTGTGTGTGTGCGTGTGTGTGTGTGTGTGTGTGTGTGTGTGTGTGTGTGTGTGTGTGTGTGTGTGTGTGTGTGTGTGTGTGTGTGTGTGTGTGTGTGTCAGCGCCACCTCCTGAGGGTAGAGTGCGACGCAGCTTACTCAACCTGCCCGTCATCAACCTAGAGAGATTGCGGGCAGTCAAGATCCTGGTGGACAAAGCTGTAAAGGTAAAAGCCGGCAAGATCAATTCAATTCAATTCAAAGGGCTTTATTGGTATGGAAAACAACCGTTTACATTGCCAAAGCAAATGAACTAAAGTTAAATAATCTATACACATTTAACAGTAAACATTACACACAAGAGTTTAAAAAGGATAGTTAACGTAAAACAATGTAAACGTTTTGGCATTTAAAATGTTACATTATTGACGATGTGCAGTGTTGTATAAATGTTTGACGTACTATAGGAAAAATAGATAAATAGTTAATTAAGGGTTTATTTACGGTTGTGTTTGTGCTCCACTGGTTGCCCTTTTCCTATGGCAACAGCTCACACATTTTGCTGCTGTGACGGCACACTGTGGTATTTCTTTCGCCTAGCAAATATGGGAGTCTGTCTATCTCTCTCTCTCTCTCTCTCTCTCTCTCTCTCTCTCTCAGATGCGTAAGGTGTTCTCCATACAGGGTCCGTACCCTGTAGTTCGGGCTGCCCTGAGAGCCAGAGGCTGGGTAGAGCATCGTCTAGCTCGTCCAAATCAGCATTGGAGCCGCCACCGCAGAGATGAGGATGATGATGTGAATGATGCTGATGACACCGATGATGATGGTGCTGGTGAGGAAATATCCATTTAACTGTAGGATATATTTCTGTCATGAGTTTGCATGGTAGAATACTTGGTATTTTGACTGACTGGTATTTTGATCTCCCTCTCTCTGTTCTGTTCAGACAGTCCAGAGGATGTAGAGAAAGAGGAAGACCCAGATGACATGTATGACCTCATGGTAAAACACCTGTTGAGTGTGTGTGTATGTATGTGTGTGTGTGTGTGTGTGTGTGTGTGTTTGGTGTGAGATGATAGGATGGGGGGGATATATCCGTATCCATTTACATGATCAATAGTTGTAGCAAACTGTTATCTGTCTTTCCTCTGCCAATGTTCCATTATGTTCCAGTCTCGCATGGTGCGCAATGAAATGACATATTTCTATTGGACAACACGTAGAGAGACCATCGACAACCGCTCATTGCAAAAGGAACAGATGACGAATCACTATGCTAAAGCAGGCACCTTCACCACCAAGGTTTGATGTGACTGACTTAGAAGTTTCCAGAACAAAGCTGTCCTTTACAACAAGCTATTTATATACCTTCCCTCATCTCTGATTATTTGTACTAATGTATGCCTGTTTTCTCCCTATTTTTGTCCTTTGTTCCTCTCCTTTGCTATTTCCCTCATTTGCCATCTTCCTCACTCTCCATCTCTCTCTCAGGTGGGGTTGTGTGTAAACCTGAGGAATCTGCGATGGTTCGATGCTGCAGACCCTGACACCTTTTTCCCACGCTGCTATAGGCTGGGTGCAGAGGATGAGAAACATGCTTTCACTGGTCAGAACATCCCTGTTCTTCTTCTTTCCCCCTGTCCAGGTTTACCTCTTATTTGCTTCCTCTGCATTTGTTTTCTTTGTACCCCACAATGAAATCAGGGAGTGGACTATGGAGTCTCTATTTGTTCATATGTCACACGCTTTATCTCCGACACCACTGGGACAGTTTTGACGAAACTTGGGTGAATGATGCGTCTTGCAATACAGATGCGGCATTTACAAAATGACACTGATTGTGTTACTCGCGAACGTCTGAGGAACCAAATGACGGCACACACTGACATGGTTATATAGCCCGAAGGCGTATTTAATAATAATAATAATAATATTATGAGGAGAGGGATAGGGGAGAGAAGGATAATCCGAGGGGGTCGTCGGGGTCCGGTCCAGGGTTCGGTAATAGGAAATCCAGTAGCTGAGAGGGGTCGGGGAGAGAAGGATAATCCAAGGGGGGGGTCATCGGGGTCTGGTCCAGGGTTTGGTAACGGGGGAATCCACTAGCAGAGAGGGGTAGGGGTAGGGTCCGTGGAAGGGGATAACAGAATCCGAGGGAGACGAGGGTTCTGGAGGGGCACAGGAGAACAAGGTTAACAAAACACTAGGAACACGTAGGGATACTTGCGAGGGCTGAAGCGTCTGCAGGTTATGTGGAAGATTACCGTAGACACAGTACGTTCTGGCACTGGAGTGGAGTTCAGGCAGGGTTCTTGTAGGGAGGTGATTGCCGATGGGTTGCAGGTGTGCTGATGGGTGATAGGAAACAGGTGCGCTGTCGACTGGGAGCTGGACGATCCAGCGATGACCGCCGGGGCCTCAAGGTGGTGTAGGAGGGTTGGTTAGGGGGAGGGACCGTAACAGATTGGCCCGATTTTGACGAAACTTGTGAAAGTAGCGTCTTGGCATAGAGATTGTTTAGGAGATTAGCCGATTCATCTTGTGAAGTGCAGCTAAAGTTATTGGTTGTTATTATTAAAAACGTCATAATAGGGTGCCAATAGGTGAGCGCACCACACCACCGCACCTTTTGACCAGTTGACTGTTTTCAAATAATACTGTGAAATCCTTGGAAATTAATCAAATAAGCACTAACTTTTCAGTCAAACGTTTGAATAATTGTCAACAATTCACACAAGGAGGGGCACTACATCATTCATGGGAGACAACATGTTTACTGTACACTTGTTCTTGTTTTTGCTTGGTTTTCATCCCCTTCTATTTTTACATTCCTGTCTTCCCTGTTTGTGTTCTTTTTCTTACCATTACCTTTTTAGGAAATCCCAAACTCTCTATCACTGCTGATCTATTCACCATCCCTCTCCTTCATCTGGCTCCATATTTGATTTGTTCTCTCTCTCTCTCTCTCTCTCTCTCTCTACAGAGGACTACAGGAGGACAGCCTGCAGCAGCCTTTTGCAGTGTGTTGTTGAAAGGAGTCGGGGTGAATGGGGAGAGGGAGAGGGAGGTGGAACAAGTGTGTCAACTGATCAATCAAATCAGGGTGAGTAGCATCCCTCACAAAATGATGAGTTACACACAAGAGGTTCCATACATTTTAGAGCTTCCATACTCTTGTCCCACACTTCAGGGCAGAAAAAGCAATACAAGCGCCGAACCATAGCATTGGTGACCTCCAGAGTGATTGACAGCGCATTACAAGTGTGTCAGGACTTCCTGGACAGTTTGGAACACAATGACATAGATGTTTCCTTGGAAACACCCCCAGCCCTAACGGAAGAGCAGTGGACTGAGTTCATCCACAATTACTACCTCACTGTGCAGTGAGTGCTCCATGTAGTGCGTGATAATTACATGTCCCTGTTCTTATGTTTCTCCAGTATCTCTCTATGAGTGTGTTTCAGTGGCACTGTCTCCATTTCGCAGTGATGGAGTAGAGATAGAGGACAGTATTCACTATGTGGACAGCTGTCAGGCCATGCTGCGCAGGCTCCGGGAGGTCAGTCCACAGCTGGACACAGATGGAATTCACAACATCTGGATCGTCAAACCTGGGGCCAAGTCCCGGGGCAGAGGTGAGCTCCAATAGGAGAAGAAGAGAGCATATGGACACTGTGTTTCTTCATTCATTTTATTTTATTTTTGTTTTCCTACAAAACGATGATATTTTTGTCAAAAGGCAGACTTCCACAGATATAAATATTCCCATTCCCAGACATGCTCTTGAGCTCCCTCAACTGATGATCAACTAAACTGTCCCTCTTCCCCTCCAGGCATCATGTGTGCCAAGAGGTTGGATGACATCCTGAGGCTGGTAGACAGTGACCCCGCCCTCATCAAGGACAGTAAGTGGGTGGTGCAGAAGTACTTGGAGCGCCCCCTGCTGGTCCATGGCACCAAGTTCGACCTGCGCCAGTGGTTCCTTGTGACTGACTGGAACCCCCTCACTGTCTGGTTCTATAAAAAGTGCTACATGCGCTTCTCCACCCAGCCCTACTCAGTGGAGACACTGGACAGGTGAGAGGTGGGGAGAAAGAGGAGGGGATAGGGGGGGTAGAGAGGAAAGAGGGGAGAGTAGTAAGGAAGAGGGGAAAAGAAGGTCAGAGAGAGGAGGGAAGGAAAAGGGTTCAGTTGAGACAACAGATGAGTGTGGAAGAGCAGAGTGAAGGTAATGATGATGACACCCTCTTTCCTCATCCACCTCCAACCTTCTCTTTCTCTTTCTCGTTACTCCTCTCCACCCCCCTTCCTCCAGCTCTGTCCACTTGTGTAACAACTCCATCCAGAAGCACTTCCAGCCCTCCCAGCAGAGACACCCGGAGGTGCCTGAGGACAACATGTGGTCGTGTGACCAGTTCCGGGCCTTTCTGTCTGGGCAGGGCCGGGTGTCTCAGTGGGGGTCTGTGGTGGTCCCAGGGATGAAGAAGGCAGTGGTCCACGCCCTGCAGACGGCCCAGGACCTCGTGGAGTCACGTCGCGGCAGCTTTGAGCTGTACGGCGCTGACTTCATGCTAGGTATCATGTTACCTCCAGCGTATCTGTCCTCATTGGCAGTGAATAACCTGAGTGCCAGCCTGAGAAGTTAAGCTAAGTTGCTCAAGTTGGCACTCAGGCTAGACCAGAACAGAGTTAACAGGATTTAAGTTAGTGCTGCAGCTTTGGTAATTGTAATGCCTATTATCTAGAGATGGGGTTTGGGTGCTCATTGGCTGCATATATGCAGCATGCAACATGTAAGACATACAGTATATAAAGCACAAGATATATAGATAAAAGTCCTGTGTTCCCTAGGTCGTGACCTGAGGCCCTGGCTGATTGAGATCAATGCCAGCCCCACCATGGCCCCCTCCACGGCTGTGACAGCTCGTCTATGTGCCGCCGTGCAGGAGGACACACTACGTGTGGTCCTAGACCGCAGATTCGACCGAGGGGCACACACCGGAGGCTTTCAGCTCATATACAAGCAGGTGGGGTGTGTGTGTGTCTGTGCCTGTGTCTGTGTCTGTGTGTGGGACTGTGCTTTGTATTGTAATGTAGTGTTACTCAAGCAGTTTTTCTCTTTCTTTCTCTCTCTATCTTTCTCTCTCTCCAGGCAGCAGTGGAGGTGCCTCAGTATGTGGGGGTCAACCTGCTTGTCGAGGGCTCCCAGATCAAACGACCCCGTCCCCGTCCCCCTCCTCCAAAAGCCTCTAATCCCTCTGAGCCTCGAACCAACCAGTCAGGGCTCAGACGTCCTCCACAAAGCAAGGAGAATGAGACAGGGGTGGAGAAACCCAAGGTCCACAATAAGAGGTGGTTCAAGGCCGTGGTGAGACAGCTCACTTTCGGCAACATCGGGGTCCAGCCCCCACAATCACCTGAGCGGCCCCTGCCTGGGGAGTCTTGGAGGCTGCAGCGTCTAGGCCTGGGCCTGGGGGTAGTGGATTCCCTTCATCTGCCCCCCAGGGCCCAGTCCCGCTCCATGGACTGCTGGCGGAGACCCCAGGTGCTGAGCCCCCGGTCAGGGCGAGCACAGCACCCTGTCGCAGACACCCACCACCAATGTCCCATCCTTCCCTTGGAGGTGATCAGCCTGCAGGACCCAGACAAGGACCCCCCTCTCGTGCTTGTGCCTGCTCCTTTGGTCCCAAATGCAGGGTTCAGGTTCCATAACTTCTCCAGACACCAGAACATCCACCGCAGGGTGATCAGGGCCACATGTGCAGGGAGGGGAACTCACAAGAGCTCCTGACAGGGGAGGGTTGCCGGACCATTCACTCACTGCTGCTACTTGTTTTTAAAGCTGTCTTTTTGCACTCAAACATTGTAGGCCTACCTCATAATAAAGTCAGTATTGGACCTATACTTTCATTTTCAGTCTTGAGGTAATTGACCTTATTACTTACCCCTCAAACTACCACTATACAAATATTATGAGTGTGCAACAAAAGGCACAATTCACCCAATTCAGCCTATGGGAGGTGAACAAATAATTATGATTAACATTACATTTTGGCATGTACAACTTGTCATGGCACTGCCTATGTCATAAAATAGATTTCAAGTGATTTTAAAAATTTGGGGCATGTGAAATCTTGAGCCCCTCCCATTGGTTTTATCTAAACTATTAACGTGTAAACTGCAAGATAAATAATTGTATGTTATTGTATGTATGTAAAATGTTATTATAAATGATAATGAAAGAAAATATATATATTGTGAGTTTTTTTTTAATGTTTTCAGTATTGGGGTCCGCTGTTGGTAAACAACGTATGCAAAATTTGTTGGATATCATCAGCTGTACTGAAATTGTTTTTTTTTACAAGGATCATTTTGGTCTTGTCAAATATTTTCTCTTTGTTGGTCTGGTCTTGCACTTGCGTCGAGAGCTGTGTTCTCTGAACTACAGTCACCGGTGTCTTCGGCACGTTCCGACAATAAGACTTTCGGTTTCTTGACTTCAAAATAAAAGCGCGAGGTAATAGATCACTGTAAAGTGTTGGGATCACAATATTTAAGAATATGTTTCATGAGTTAATGAAATATTACCTAACAGAAAGTGTGTACAATTTCAAAAAACTAATTTTGATTATTATAATGTACATATTTGTGCAATTCCTTGTAATTTTACATAGGGCACATATAATGAATGGACTGTACACCAATAATATTCCAAGGCTAAACATGATTTTTACTGCTAACCTACTCAACAACACTTCTAGTATACATATAAAGTGAGTTTCAACCATGAGGGGTGTTACACAAAGTATTCCTGGCCTTTTACTGTGGCCCAACAGTTCAAAGTGGCACCTCGAGATTGCATAGGGAACACATAATGGACTTTACACAAAATATTTTCCAAGGCTAAACATGATTTTACTATCATGTACTCAGCAACACTCATAGTATACATATCAAGTGAGTTTCAACCAATATTTTATGTATGGCCCATTTTGTGTTCCCTAGGCCATCTTGAGTTAGCACCTGGCGATGTTTGGCATGTCATTTTCTTTGAAACCACAATCTTCCCATTGTTGTTGAAATAATTATATTATTTAGTGTAGCTTATTATACTCATTTGTCTTCAGCATCCTAAATAATACCAGTTATGCACACTTTTAGAAAATAAAAAAAACCTGGAAGCAAAAGGTGAAGTAGGTTGTGGGACGCGAACCCCAAATTTTAACATTTTAATCAGCAAACCTCACGTCTAGCCGGCAGGTGTCACTCATGGACAATGTGTTAAAAGCTCCGAGTAATGAACCGTTTTCTGGCACAATTTGGTGAAAGCCCAAACAGTTCAGAAAGCCTCGGTTTCCCATGACTAGTTGGAAGGCAAATAGGCCACTTTACTGATAATGAACAGTATTATACAAAGGAAATACTAGAGAATAACACAAAAATGATGAAACAACAGAAAACACCTTCTTATGGAGAGGTTAATTAGTAAGGATGAGAAACACCTGGGAGTCCAGTCTCTGGGGGCGATCTCTGCCGCCCTCTGGTGGCCAGGCGGAACCGTGACATTCATCAGGGTAATTAGGATATTAGAAGCCTTAACCCTTAAAAACACAAATAATACATTGAGAGGATTAAATGTTTATTTCCAGATATAGTTACATGTAATTTGTGGTTTCTTTATCCACATTTAGTATTTCTAAATTCTTAAACAAGTTTAACGGTGGGCGCTTTTATTTTGAAGAAGTCCTAAGCTAAGTGGGCGGAATTCCACTGTTGTCGTTCACAGAACTCAGCTCCAAACGAGGACGGCCGCGTCTGTTCGTGCGCGCCGCAGACTCTTCAATATTTGCCAGGAAAAGATGGCAGCGTCCGTGTGCCGAGTCGGTAGCACTGTGGGTCGAGCCCTCGCCAAAGCCCGTAACGTAAGTTATTAGGAACAATATAGTAATCAGTACGGTATGTAAGGTTGTTGAGAAAAGTAAGATCGTTGGTTCGGAACAACATTTCCAAACCATGGCGACGTTAATGAAGAATAGGTCTAGCTAGTTCACTAGCCGCTACATAGCTATGTAACCACAGAGCACAGTGACTAGCCAGTTAGCTAGCATTATCTTGGAGGTCAACTCACTGACAGGAGAGGCGCAAGCCTTATATTGCCAGATTAATGACATCCATGTTCTGCACATTTCAGTCAAGACATTTTAGCTTTGATCTTGTCTCTGTTTACAGCTAGCTAACAAGGTCATTCTTATCACCCTTCCGAGTTGTCCTTACTTGTCCTAGCTAGCTAGCAAGCTAACGTTAGCTTGATCGTCTCACCTGACGTTTTGGCCAGCCGGATGCTGGTATAGTTCGCCGACGAGTTGCTAACCGCCGTAGTTTAAGTGACTCTTAAACTGAACCATATAACATTGTAACCGTATAGACTCATTGCTTGTGTATGATGTTTGATGACTTCAAGCAGGATGCTATCTACTGCTTGCAATGTGAATGAGATTGTTGATGGACCCTCGGGGAAGTTAAAAATAACTTGCCTCCAGTAACTAGCCGTGGGATCAGAAGCAGAGTACCCCTACGATCACTGGATCACGTGTAGATCTCTCCTACTACATATTTAGTGCTGTCAAGAACGTAACAATCGAATTAAACGTTATAAACCAACTCCTTAGCTAAATGTGTCCTTTATGATGTTGCTATATGGGTGGCTATGTCTATTACAACTAACCTACAGCTCTGGAGTTGTGTGTCCGTGATGGGCTGTCACGTGTCGCCCATGTCCTTGAAACCTACCGATTGCTGTGACATTTTAGCCATTCTGGTCTTGGCACAACCTCAATAACAGTTCTTACTAATGTATCAGTTGCTGTTATGGCCACATACTAATCCAATGACCCCTCTTTCTCCTTCAGCCCATCCTACTGTCTCTGCGACGTGGCCAGGCAACAGTGTCCTATGCCCAGAGCCTTCTGGGAGCCCCTGAGACCCGCCTCAGCGCCCTGGACAATGGCCTGAGGATCGCCTCTGAGGAGACGGGACATGCCACATGCACTGTAAGGGACAGACCATCCACAGGAATAAGACTCCTCAAACAAATGATGCCATCATCAGTACCAAGACTGTTGAATTCTTGTGATCAAACACTCAAAATACTTGGAATGTTTTGGCAGACATTGATTGGATGCCTGTATGTCGATAATGGCATTTACTGAGTAACTCCCCTCCCTTGTCTCAGGTTGGACTGTGGATCAACTGTGGAAGTCGCTATGAAAGTGAGAAGAACAATGGCACAGGGTTCTTCCTGGAGCACATGGCTTTCAAGGTACACTCCAGCTAACAATCTCTGCTGTGTCTTTATGGTGTTCTTGAACCTGAGTGTCTATATGGGGGGGGGGGGGGGCTTCAAACAGGGACTGAACCACAAACCAGGGTATCACACACTTGTGTTTCCTCTTTTTTTCCTCTCCTCCTCCCAGGGGACAAAGAAGCACCCCCAGGCTGCCCTGGAACAGCAGGTGGAGTCTATGGGAGCCCACCTTAGTGCATACACTTCCCGCGAGCACACTGCATACTACATGAAGACCCTAGCTAAGGATCTGCCCAAAGGTGAGCAAACCATATACTCCATATAGCTACCCAAGCATAGTAGACATAGCATACTACCTAGTGTTTAACCCAACAGGGTTATATGCATATTAAAGTGTGTGTGTAACACTCTCTTTTGTCCCTAGCTGTGGAGCTGCTGTCTGAGGTGGTGCAGAGCAGTGCTCTGAGCGAGGCTGATATTGAGCAGCAGAGAGGGGTGGTACTGAGGGAGCTGGAGGAGGTGGAGGGCAGCCTGCAAGACGTGTGTCTGGACCTGCTGCACGCTACAGCCTTCCAGGGCACCCCACTGGGACACAGCGTGCTGGGGCCATCCGCCAATGCCAGGTTAATACACACACACACACACACACACACACACACGTGACTAACGTAACAGCAGTTATGCATACATTAACTCTAAAGATTAAATGAGCCATGTAGTAAAAAAAACCAGATTTTTTATATGGTTCCACACTATGAGGTTAAAGTAACTCTGAAATTGACAAAAGTATGATGAAGGGCCATTGCGATGACAGCAGTGTGAAAAGTGCGCCTCAAGTGTACAGCTTGTTTTCTTTTGGGTGTGGTATTGGCTCCTCGCGCTGCGTCAACCAAAGATCTGATTTTAATACACCGATGACGACCCAGGTATAACTCAATTAAATAAACCAGTAATATAATTTGTTAACATTTACATCCTCCCGTTTTAGCCAGAACCGTTCCTGATTACTGCCGAGACTAGATGAAACCGGCCATTTAGAATGTTGTGGTAAAATGCAGCAAGACTGTTCAAAATACAACAGTAGGAAAATGACATTGTTGAAGTTATCTTGTTTGAGCTAGCACAGTGGTGTATATTGCAACTTATGTTTGTACAATAGAACATTTTTACAAAGCTAGCTACAAAGTAACTCACCAAAAGTGTCATAGCATCCAACTGCCAACAGAAATGCTGCATAAATTCACATCAGACACACTTATAGGCTGCTAACGAATTGTTAAACATTGAACGTAAATGGCTCACAAGACAGTCTTTTCTTACAGAAAAACAGATTGACTTTTTAAGATACCCTGAGATATTTGGAAACGATTACATGGAGACTTCAACACTCTTCCTTACATTTCAGAGCACTTTGAAACAATACCACTTTTTGTGTCTCTCTTTTTCAGGACTTTGACCCGTCAGGACTTGGTAGAGTACATCGGCAGCCACTACAAGGCCCCTCGTATGGTGCTTGCTGCTGCTGGAGGTAGGGCTCCTAATTACTGCTGTGTGTGTGGAAGTATAGGCTACTGCATGCGAAATCCTGATGGCGTTCTAATTGTTCTGTGATGGTGTTCTCCTGTGTAGGTGTGAATCATGAGGAGCTGGTTGGGCTGGCCAAGCAGCACTTCAGCAGCGTTTCCTTTGAGTATCAGGATGATGCTGTGCCTGTTCTGTCCCCCTGTCGCTTCACTGGCAGTGAGGTGAGAGAATTGTGTGCGTGCGTGTGTGTGTGTGTGTGTGTGTGTGTAGTGAGGCAGTGAAGTGAGAGGTGTGTGTGTGTGTGTCCGTGTGTCCCATGACTGTTCAGATAAGTAACACACTCCGTTTGGTCCCTTCTCCCTCCGTTTCTCTGCAGATCCGTATGCGCGATGACAACATCCCCCTGGCACACGTTGCCATCGCTGTGGAGGGTGCCAGCGCTGCCAGCCCAGACATTGTGCCTCTCATGGTGGCCAACGCCATCATCGGCAGCTATGACATCACCTTTGGTGGCGGAAAGGTGAGGATGTTAGGATCCCTTTCCTGAGCTTCTCTTGGCCGTGTCTGTCCTCCATCGCTGATCTGATAGGTTCCACCATATTACTTCCATGGGCCATGACCTATCCAGTCCTGTCATCTATCAGTGGTAGTACAGGAATGAGAGGCAGCCCCTTCCCATGGGAGACTCTTCTCAGTCCTTGTAATGATGGGGTCCCTGACCATACCATGCTCTGTTCCAATGGTTAATATAGCCGGCCTTTTCTGTGTGTTTGTGTGTGTGTGTGTGTGTGTGGGTGTGTGTAGCATCTGAGCAGCCGGTTGGCTCGCCAGGTCGCTGATGAAGCTCTGTGCCACAGCTACCAGGCCTTCCACTCCTCCTACAGCGACACCGGCTTGCTGGGAATCTACTTTGTGTGCGACAGATTCAACATCGATGACATGATGCACTTGTCACAGAATGCATGGTTAGTGTGTCATCACCTAATACGTACACACACACTGACTATTCACCCCATTCATCTCAAATGAATAAAAACACACATACACACACTCCTAGTTCATCTAACGTATGCTCAGCCTGTGCAAAGTTGTGTATATATTTCATATGATGATGATGAGCCTTACACTCTCCCCTCCTGCAGGATGAACCTGTGCACCTCAACAACCGAAAGTGATGTTGCCAGAGCCAAGAACATCCTGAAGGCCAGCCTGGTCGGACAGCTCGATGGTGCGTTCCCTGCCTTTTCATGTTGCTGACACAAACACACACACACATACTACCCCTCCGTTGGTTAATGCTGCCGCTCTTCTCTCCCGTAGGAACAACGCCGGTATGCGATGACATCGGCAGGCATGTCCTGAACTACGGCCGCCGTATCCCCCTGGCTGAGTGGGACGCCCGCATCGACGTGAGTTCAACTACCACACCACTGTTACGCCCGCCTCTACTACCTACCCCTGCACCACATTCCACCTATAGACTTAGCTACAACACACTCCTGTCACACCTACTCCACACACACACACCCTAACCTGATCTCACTCTGAAGTCTCTTACATCCTATCTTTTTATCCGTCCTTCTTTCTAAATCCTTCTCTCACCTCATCTCTCCCCCACAGGCTGTGACACCCAAAGTAGTGCGTGATGTCTGCTCCAAATACATCTATGACGTGTGTCCGGCCGTGTCTGCTGTCGGTGAGTTATATGTATTACATCCCAGCCCTCCTAATGGTGTCATTGAGACCACAGTAAGTATAAGTGTCCTTGTGTGTGGCTACCTAGCTCTGCAATGCTCTGACCTCTCTTTTTTTCACTACCCCCTCACCCTCCTCTCACAGGCCCTGTTGAGCAGCTGCCCGACTACAACAGAGTGCGCAGTGGCATGTACTGGCTCCGATTCTAAGACCCCTTCCTCCTCGCGTGTTCGACGTCTGCCCTTCTCGCCGCCACTCCCCCCCCCCCCCCCCCCTCCCCTTTTAACTCTCATCACAACAAGCGTGAAGGTCTGTGGAACATCACCGTAGCTCATCTGCACAGACAGCTATCAGCTCCATCCATTCTCCTCCTCCCCCCCCCCCCATCTCTCCATCTCTCCCCCTCCTGCTATAGCTTTAGTCGGTTACGAGAGGGAGACCTGGGGTGTGTAAGTCCTGAGTGTTTTGTTTCATTGTAATTATCAAATGATTACCTCTTGAGAAAGATTGTAATACACAGCTACTTGTTGTTTACTGAGCATCTGGAACTGTTTTTGGGGAAGGGGGGAAAGAGGGGGAAGTGTGAACACATTCAGTCATACATATACAGTAAAATCAGGGCACTGTACAACCAGTAAATGTGGAGCAGAAGTATTTATGAATTGATGTAACGTTTTGTTTCTGTCCTCTATTGTACATAACAGAAGCGCTCATTCCAACAAATTCAAATAAAACATTGTAAAACGGTCGTTTTGTGTGTGCACGGATCATTCTCATTTTATGATGATTGCACAATTGCCATCATATGATCTATTGGTTAATTTGGTATGAAAGGCTGGAGTGTTAGGTTAGAGGGATGGCCACATGAATAGGCTGAAGAGGATAGAATTCAACCACCCAGACCTGGTTCTATTTCAATGCATGCCAGGGGAAGGGTGCCAGGGAATAGTAAGGGAACTGGCCTGGAGTTGCTCCCATTACAGTTGACCTGCAGCGATCACTTATGTCCAGCAGAGGGACAATACCTTCTTTTGCAATGCTTTATTGAGGAGAGAGAATAGCCTTTCATGTATGAAAAAGGCAAATATGACATGTTTTCTGTTGTATAAAGATCAATTTGATATGCATACCAACATTGCAAATTAGATTAAAATCCAGCATCGTGGCATATAATTGATTTGTGTTGCTGCACTGCTGATCTCAGAGCTATGAGCCACAAAGTTACATGCTCTATATGTTTCTGTCACTCTTTAAGAGAGAAAACACACAAAAACTGACATATAAAGAGACAGTCAGCTTGGTCAAGATCAGATGAATGGACTTGTCAGGACTTGTTACTGTGCACCAGCACTGCATTTCAAACTGCTACGGTTAGCATTTACACTTCAGTGAAGGAGAAGAGCTCATTTACAGAAGACGGATGTTAGGGTCATTTACTCTCTTATTGATGCTCGGGTTGACTATCCCCTCAACTCCTGATGCGGTCAATGTTGCTCTGTGTATGCAGATTCTTTTTTTATCCCATAGCTTCTGGCTAGAAGAGAGCAAACCAAAACACAGACCACACAAACACGCTCTCTCCACCTCACTTCTCCTCCCTCATCTCTGCTCCAGCGCTACTCTATAAATGTATCTCTGAACCATTTTTGGAATCAGCGGCAACTTCCTTCATACTCATAATAATTGGATATACCTTGCTGTCAGAGGATGCTGGTGGAGGTAGAAATCGGAAGACAGGCTCATTGTAATGCACGGAATGGAATGAGGAATGGTCTCAAACATGCGTTTCTAGCCATTTTGATTGGACAAACAGTAGACAGAGAGCTCATTGCTGTACAGTATAGATTCAGAACCTCTCCTTATCTTTAATGAGGCTATCTTGTTTGGCCCATCTAGGATATATCTTCTGAACAAACATCAGACCCCAGGCTACAAGTCAGGACATGCCTGTGTGTACTTGACTGGACATCAGTTCCCATGGAGTCATTCTGGATCCTGGGTCTACTGGTGGGACTTAGATGTTCCTTCTGGGAGTCAAAGTAAGGCCCAAGTCGTCTCAATTTAGGCCTGTTCCCTCCCATATGTACAGACTAAGAGATAAGCCTTTGTATCGTCCCCACCCCCACATGCCTGCTCCCACCCCTCATATATGCTGATCTAACGATGGTGTATGTAATGTATGATGTGTACATGACCCCTGCTTTGTGTTTACACATAGGGGTCACTGAGGCGGAGCCCTCTCTTAGTGGCCCTGGGGGTCCAGTCCCTTAACTTAGTCTGTGTTAGTAAAACAATGGCTATCATTACACAGATGAGGATAATGTCTTGATGGGCTAGGCTGGAGGTGACACCGGAAACAAAAGAGGCTTCTTTTTCTCTCTCAACCTTCTGGGGTTGACAGCATTTCCAGGCTTTCTCTCTAGCTGCTCTCAATACCACTGCTCTTCTGTACATATCTGTCCATACTGTTCATACTGTTCATAATGCACATAATGCACATATCCTTATATTTTCTTAATACTACTGTTAATACTCTGCACATACTGTACATACCTGTTTATACTGTTTATACTGTTCATACGGCATCCCATATTTATATTTATTCTGCTATCTACCTCATGTTACTGTTAATACATATATATACTGCTAGACTGCATTACCTATATGCAAAATAATACCTATACAGTTCATATGCTGCTACACTGTTCATACTGTAACTTATTTACTCTGCTATAATGCTAATGCTACTCATATACTGCTTACACTGCACTACTTATATTATACTGCACTACTTACTGCTCATATATTGCACTACCTGTAAATACTGTTCATTGCACTTTCTGCTATTTTGCACTTCTGGTTAGACGCTAACTGCATTTTGTTGTCTCTGTACTTGTACTCTGCACAATGACAATAAAGTTGAATCTAATCTAATCTAATCTAATCTAATCTAGCTGCTCCTCTCCTCTCTTACTCATTTTGGTTTTTCCTCTTTTCTCCACGAGACCCATATGTAAACCCTGTCATTATTCAAAGTGCAGTTGAACACAACATTGATACATGGCTCAAATAATGCGTTATATTATTCAACTGTGACGTCAATCAAAGGCTGATCTGAATTGAAGAAATGAAACAATCTACAGGATGATACTTGATTGAAGAGAGAGTGCATCTGCACAAAGTTTTTGGATGTGCATATGCCTTGCATTTTCAAAACATTTGCATTGAAAACTCCACATACATACAGGACATGTCAGTAACCCAGCGTCTCTGTCTAAAGCCAAGGATGTGTTTACATGAGAGATGACCACACATTCGTGCTCATACACACAGAATACACAATACTTAGTTTAGAGTGGAGGTGGTGGGGGGTTGGGTTGGGCGGGGGAATCTTATACTCCATACAAAGACGGCAAGATATTGTAATTAACGTCACGTTATTTTTAGACAAAGAGGTTGATAGCAATGAGAGAAAAGGAAATGAGATGAAATGAGAGAGGACGGCCAAGAGAGATAAGATGAACAAGATAAACAGAGAACAGGGGGTGGAGGTTGAGAGAAAGGGGTGATGTGACTGTGCAGTGGGGCGTGAATGAAAGAGAGGGAGAGTCTTGGGCAACGAGAGACGAGTCCAGTTGAACATTGGTCCTTGCATATGAGTGGATGCTCCTCCACTTGCTGTGCAGAAGAAGCTGAGAGATAGAGAGACAACCAGAGAAGAACAGAGAGGGACAGAAGATAAACACATTGCCACAACTGCTTGGTTCAAAGAGGAACAGGACAAGTGCCTTTTTGGAACACTACTACTCCAGAGCCGTGACATTGGGTAAGTCCTTGGCACTTATGCTTATTGGACTTAAAAATGCTTCATCTACTTTCCCAGAATGATGAACACATTTCTGAGTAAATCCATTTGTGTACCTTGTGTACTATTTGTGGTGACCCACAATTGGGGCAAGTATTGAACTGAAATTGAGTTTAACCTACAGCTAACCCTAAGACAACAGCTGTATTTCTACACATATAATATGATGTATTGGGTGAAAATAGAAATAGTTTATGTATCAGTTAGAACCACTGACATGTAAATCACAGTGGGTAACTATTAATGACGGCAATTACATCCCATGGAGTGACCCATTACATAGGTCAAGGAAGTGATGGTATATTAATGGATTTACTTTATATTAATGGATTTCTAAAGTGCATGAGTTTCACTCTGGAGCTTGTGATTTTGAGCCATTTTGTGTCTTTCTACCCCAGACCAAGTGTGCTGACCATGGGAGGCATGCATTTGTGTATGTGCCTGGCTCTTCTGCTGCCCTGCTGCATCCAATGCCAGCGGAGGGACACGGCCAGCAGTGAAAAGCTGGGAGAAGACATAGATAGAGACCTGTTGGCTGTCCACATTCTAAACCGCAGTGGTGTCCTCCAGTCCCTGTTCCCCCCAGAGTACCATCCAATACTCCGACAAGCCAGAGCCCCTCGCCCCGCCCAAGTCCCCAAGAGAGCCCCCCAGGGGTCACGTTTCGCCCTTTCCCTTGATGTTCCCACCAGCATCCTCAGCGTTCTAATAGACCTGGCGAAGAACCACGACATGAGAGCCAAGGCAGCGGCCAACGCAGAGCTAATGGCCCGCATCGGCAAGAGGAAATAAGGGCTGGAGGGGAGCTCATGTAGGCAGGGGTGAGGGGGGATTCTCACCTCTACAGGGGTGAGAAACGTTTCCAAACCAGGCTGAGGGTGGAAAAGATATGGGGTCAGTGTTAGTATTAGAGGAAGAGGACATCTTTAGGAGTTTATTTAGTTTGGCCCTATATTGATTTTATATTGCTGTTGCATAATTCTTACCTCAGTTTATGCCAAAAACATTCCACTGACTGCCTCTAGAAAACCAATAACAATGTAAGATGAAGCTGGTCTTTTGTCTCTGCTACAATGAGCTAAATAATATCTCATGGGCAGATAGTATTACAAAAAAAGTGATCAATAAGATTTAGAGTCTATTTATTGTATTTGTATGTGTAACACATTTGGGAATGGTGGCATAAATAAAATCTGACAATGTAAAATCATTTTTGTGTGTATTGCTTTCATTCTGCACTGACGTCAGAGGCGCTTAATTACAAGCATCAGCGACCAATAAAGCACTAATGAATAGACAAATCATCCTGCGTCACACACAAAAATCTCTGATAGCGGGACAGGCACAATGACAAGGGGAGGAAATTGACCTCCAAGACAACCACAAGCCCCTTCATAGAGATTTACTGTATGTTTGATCATCAGTTCTCGGGTAAATACGGCACCAATTCTGAGGGTGTGAAACTCAGGCCATTTATTATATCAGATACATAAGAAGAGTATTAGATAAGACCAGGAGAAGTCTTGACTATTAAAAGTAATGGTAATGTACTATTCATTTGTAATCCTGCTGTAAGTGTTATATTTTACAGTTTGCTTCTGGAAATTATTTAAAAATTGTGATTATCAAAGACAAAGAGCATGTTCATATACAAATATGTATTGCAGTGAATATAGCTTATGATTTTAGTAGATGCATACAATTTATAATGAGATTTTAAAGGTAAAGTAGTGCAATGTTTCCTATGAAGGTAACATGTTTTCATGGGCCTGCGAGGGGCTTATGAGGGGCTATTTTAACCCTCCTGTTATGTTTGATAAAGCTATACACACTTTATGTTTGGGTCAAATTGTTTATAAGTCACCTTAAAATAGTCATTACCTCCTCCATGTATTTTCCCAGTGTGTAGTGTGAGTGTGTGCAGATGAGGGGAAGAGAGATGAAGAAGAGAGAGGGAACAAGAGAAGTGAGAGGAAACAGGGAAGTTTATATTGTGCAAGAACACAACAAACCCTATTCACTCTAGCTACCAGGTCAAATTGACCCATCAATGTTTTCCCTTTCATTAAAATGTTATTATTAGTATTTTTTATTTATAAGTTCATTACCCCTGCGTACCTAGAGGACTGAATGAAGGCTCATGCTGTAGCATTTCAGTGATGTCAAACTCTAAAATGGGTCAATTTGACCCGCAACATAACAGGAGGATTAAGTACTAAAAACGGATATTTGAAAATGAATTACTTAGTCACTGAATAGATGAGTCGCTGAAACCGGACCGAGACATTATTTTGAGAGCACTTTCAACAATGGCCTGGTCCCCTGTTGACAGTTATTGTGTCCTACCATTACTACTTTCCTCCGCGGACCCCCAAGCGCTCTGAGGTCTACCAGACTATCCAGAGATCTGTGCGTTCTCAATCTTGCCTTTAGAGAAACACAATTTGAAATCACTTCCTTTTAATAGACTACTGCCGACGAGAATAATTCTGGTTGAAGGAAAACGCATTCAAAACCGACCGACGCAAAAACCATAAATGTTTGCATTATTTATTATTATTTGTTTGCAATTAACAAAATACAAGAGGGAACAATTCACAAACAGCATTATACAAAACATTTAAAAATGAAACGAAGACAATCAATTTAAGACAGATACAGATACATTATTTGACAACAATAAGGCACATAGCTCCATAATGAGCGTTACAAGGCTACATTAAATTAGGTGCTGAGACATAGGATGATATATTTTCTTCGATTTTCTAGAAAAACATGTTTTGTTAAATCATTAATGAAAAAGATGAAAGAGAGTCTGATATATATAGTCTGTGATATTTACCCATTATAATAATCTAAAATATCTACCGAAGGTCATCCATATAAAAAACGAATATGTGAGACCGACCCTGGACAGAATAGACCCCATATCTACCTGTGGGAATGACTGCGTTATTTCGTTGTTTGCCCACGCGGTGTCGTTATCGCACTCTAGAATATATGAAGTAGAGGACGACAAAGTATTCTCTTCGCATGCGTGCTTTGAGAAAGCTAAATCATGCAAATAATTTAATCAGCCTTGTCTTTAAACAATTAAAACCACCCATAACATTCAACAATAATTTCTGCACGTCTTTAAGTTAGTCTAGGGCCAAGTCAATACGACAGACATCTTTTTTTCGACGCTTTAATTACTGCAGGTGTTACTCATTTTGGCTATGCGGTACTGCGTGCGAGGCGTAACTCCTTGGTGAAAGCAAGCACTATTAAAAAGTAAGTTCAATCGCAATTATTTCCCTGTACTCCAAAGGCACACAAAGATCAACAGGTTGTTCACTTCTGTCTATCTAAGAATTGATTGTGGTGTGTGACTATGAACTAACATACCAAGGATATGTACAATGATGTACTGAAACATAGGCCAGAGTTGGATATTGTGTCCTATTGCTTCCAACTTGGAACCAAATTAGATTTTGATCAACCAATGCACACAAATTATGATCTAGCCAGGCCTGTTTGAGCTCTTAATTTACCTTATTTTGACCCCCTGCAAGTAGGCCTAGTGGTGGCAGGGTGGCTTGGTACTGGGACTGTGTTGCTGATGATGAGTGACCTGACCTGCCCCAGCTGGGTATTACTGAGGCAGGGGTTAATAATGGAGGTGTGTGTGTGTGTGTGTGTGTGTGTGTGTGTGTGTGTGTGTGTGTGTGTGTGTGTGTGTGTGTGTGTGTGTGTGTGTGTGTGTGTGTGTGTGTGTGTGTGTGTGTGTGTGTTCTAAGAGCAAGACAGCATTCACAGCGGGACATTGTCACCTCAGTGCACTTAAGCATTTATCACACTTTCCTGCGTCCATTCTGTCTAATCCGTTTATGTTCTTCCATTATTGCGCTGTCCCCTAGAACAAACAAAGCTGTGTATGTGTGTGGATTTAAGATGCAGTTAAGTTACCATTTCCATGTTAGTTTTAAATGTTCATCCTTATTGTGTTCAAGGAAGCTTGTTAATGCTCAGTCTTGTGGGTTTGTTTCTGGATGTAAAAGCTGCAGGGTCACAAGACAGTGTGTGAAATAATTGGCACCAAAAGTAATATGTGAAAGAGTGGTGTGTGTGTATGTGTGTGCTTGCGCAGTCTGTTTCCAAGTGAGAATTGAGACACTGGGTAAAATGATATTCAACTGGATAAAGAACATGCCCATCAGTGTTCACACTGACCCAAAATGCCCTAGTTTCTCAGTGACAGAGACATGATCCATACACATGCATACATTAATTTGATACCCAGGTTGGACTATGACATGGTTGGACTATGACATGCTTTTATTGCCATTTATAAATTTACGGTGCTGTGATTTGTCAGTGACATCCATTTTCATACATTTCTATAAGCTTCCTGTTAATCTATTCCACAAGTGGTATTTTCTTTACTACGCTGCTCTAAATGCTTGTGGCCAATGTGACCAGGACTAATTGGGAGAGCTGACCACATATTAACCATTATATATAGGCTAGTATACAGCAATGGTAGACTACCCACTCTACCCACTGCTGTAAGACTTTTCAAATCTGGCTGGACATTATGATACAGGTATACAGCTATATTTGGGGACAGACCCTATAGAACAAAGGAGATAAGTAGGCTACCCCTGCTCTGGCCAGGCCTGATCTAACCACAACACTCTCACTCACCTGGGTCCTTTGGAGTTCTTATTCTGACCA
The DNA here is from genome assembly GCF_951799395.1 of Argentina silus. NCBI lineage: Eukaryota > Metazoa > Chordata > Actinopteri > Argentiniformes > Argentinidae > Argentina > Argentina silus. Next base: position 2,389,384 of record NC_139658.1, read on the forward strand.
TTTACTCTTAACCCCTCTACAACTCCCCAGCTTGTCCTACTATACACCTACAGTATTACTTCTGATTTCTCAGTGCTGAATTAATGAGGAAGCTTCATGTATGCATGACATTTACAGACAAGAGATTAAGAATGAAGAATTGGATGATAACACACTGAATGGATAGAGAAAGGACTGGATGGGTTAAGAATAAGGACATACATGTATTCCCCAGTACAACTTCAGAGGGTTATGGACATGATAAAGCGGACTCTACACACTAGTGGTCACATGACCAACTAACACAAGTTATCATTACGTTATATCTGACTCCAAAAGATATTTTATGATTAATAATTATTTTCTCATTCCTGTCTGACAGGCACTCGAGATTCCATTGAGAATACCCAATATGCTATTACCATGCTTTCAAGTTAGAAGAAATCGTAAGGAGTTTACATATGGTCCAATACCTAATGTGATAACTCGAGTCTACGTGTTGCTAACGATGCATATGAACATAAGACATGATTATGTTGTGCTGTTCTAACAAAACCTTTATCTAGCACACAACATCACATTAATGCACATAAGAAGAATATCAATAAGAAACATATAAAATAAACAAACTGTGGTAAACGAATGGAAGTTTAACCATACGTCTAACGCTGTGTGTGTGTCAAGGACAACAGAGGAGACCGGTGCCCATAGGCTTAACCTGAGAAACTCAAATAATGAATGGTCTGTATCTTCCTTAAATATTCTCGAAAAAATAGAAAATAGGTAGGAGAGGCCAAAAGAATTGACGACAGGCAAGGCTCGATGTCTTCAAGACATCCACCAGGCATGCTCATTCAACTGTAAATAGGTGTTGCGGGCTGAGAGAGGGGGGTATTGATCACCATTCACAATGGAAGATCAGACGATCACTCTCTTTGTATCAGCCACATTAAATACATTTAAATCACATGGCTGGTGCCACCAAATCCGTCTACAAAGAAGAGACAGAATAACAGTGCTGTGTACAGTATAGGGGAGGGATAGTGGGAGGCAACTGGGAGAGTTGGTCAATATAGCTGACTGCATGTGGTTGACGGAGTAGTTAGAACAAAGGTGAAAGAACAAGTGACGCAAGGGAGAGAGGGAGTGAGAAAGAGAGAAGACACAGAAATTGAGACCCTTCGATTGAGTGAAACTCGGGACAGTAGAGCAAGCTAAAAGAAGGTAACCAAAACTCAAACAGGACATGATATTAAGTGATGGAACTCTCAACAATTTGTATCATTGTAGCATTTGAAGGTGTTAATGTTTCAATTGGATTGCAAGTGTAAATTGTTTTTTTGTTTTTTTACTGTTGTACATAGTGATAATTAGCAAAGTATTTGAGCAGAAACCTTGATAGGTGCGTAACATTCAAGTGAGACCTTTTACAGTTTATTATTAAAGGTTAGGTTATTACATTTTACAGAGAAAGCATGTTAAATCCAAGTAACGTGGAAGTTAACTTCTCGGCTTTTGGAAATGGGTTGCCTTTGGTCTGCAGGCCTGAATGAGATTAGATTTTAAATTAAATTTGATTTTGAATTACTGATTGATTTATTATTATTTTGTTTTCCGGCTCTGTGTTTAGTGTGAGTGAAACAGACGTCCAGTTCTTGCAAACAGTAGCCCAACAATTCAAGTTGCTCCAACCGAGTCTTGAACTTGCGACTTCTGACTTGCCAACACGTGTCCGTCTCCAATACCTGATACGCTTTCGAAAAGCTAGTAATTCGACAGCGCGGGTGGGGGTATTTAAACTTGAGGAGTGAGTTTGCCATCTCAACTCAGTTACATGAGGATAGGCTCTCCTGCTGGTGATCAGAGGCATTGCCGTGTGAAGACCTCATTGATGAACTGTTACTCCCTTTGGCTGGTAGGGCTGGTAAACTACCAATGGATTACGCCATGAAGTCCCTCAGTCTCCTGACCCCTGCCAGCCTCTCCAAGTAAGAGTTCTAACGTCTCAGTACTGAGGGTGGTGGCCTCTCTGTTATTTATTGATTATCATGAATGGGTTTTTGAGTATAATGTTTGTTTACTGTTGTTAGTCATGCATTTTGTGTGTGTGTGTGTGTGTGTGTGAGAACCCTTGTGCCTGTGTCTTCACCAGGTGTGTGACAGCCAGTGTGTCAGCCAGCGCTTCCATGACCCAGCAGCTCCTGAGCGGTCGGGCCCCTCGACCAAAGCCCTTCCGGGTCACCAGCGCTGACCGCAGTTTGAAGAAGGGCATCATGGCCGACGGGCTACAAGACCTAGTTCACAAGGTGAGTAGAAGAGGGGCAAAATGAGCGATGGAAAGGAGGGTGTATCAGTAGGAGGACAGGGTTGAAAGAGGGATGAAGGGAAGGGCATGGAGCAAAGAGACGGTTCCTTCCTTTTTACTCCCTGATTTGATCATAAATTCAAGCCAGCAAACAATGTGACTCAGATATGGATGAAAGAATAGGAGAATAAAGGGAAGGGTGAGTCAGAGCCTTTCAGAGGGAGGCAGAGAGAACACATTTCTCTTCACAGGCTTGTATGCAGCAGTACATGCTCAAGCACACATACCAAATCTGACTCGTTGTGGTGCACCATCTGTGACGTTATACTGCTCTGTCACTTACATGTGTAGTGACATACTCAAGACTAGGACATTGAGATGGAGCTTTCAGGAATGACTCAGCAGTGACCTGCAGATTTAATTATGCACTCTATACTCATTACTCGCTGTTGAGATCTGTGACCCTCCAGAGAAAGGAGTGGCTTTGTGACCTCTGTATGGACAGGCAGGTCTCAGCCCCCATGGACTGGAGACTGATTTACTCCATCTCCCTCCTTGATAATGGACAGTGTCTTCCTACTACTCCCCTCCACAGGTCATGAACTCCCTGCATGTGACCTGTGTCGGTGCCCTGGTGCTGGATGAAGACGGGACTGCGGTGGACACTGAGGAGTTCTTTCAGACCCTGCCTGACAACACTGCCCTCATGGTCCTGGAGAAGGGCCAGCAGTGGACGTCTTCACAGGTTAGCGGTGCCATATGTTCATAACCTTTGACCCCTCTTACAGTGGAGGCCACTAGGTGGCGCCATTGGTTAGCAAGGTTTTGATCTGAGGGTTTCTTGTGAATTATCATCCAATGATTTCTCAGATGTATTGCAAGCAGCCTTTTAGATGTCCAGAATGGCTGCCAGGATATAGAGGGTAAACATCTGTTGTCATATTGCACATGAATATGAATGCCATCTGGACTATTGGAATAGAAAATACAGGACACAGAAGTTAATTAATTAATGTCCGATGGATAAAAAAGGCATTTAGGCTGAATAGGAAATGTCTGATGTCTGACTTATCATTATGCAGTGCCCTTAAGGCAACAAATAGGGTACCTGCTCAATTAAAGGGTAAAATAAAGGCAGCTTTTGAGAGGGTTAACAATGGCCCTGCCAAATGTGAATGGTGTTTGTCCAAAAGCAGGTCATTTCCATATTCATTTGATTATGTGTGTAATGATTTGCTGCCATCTAAAGGCAGCCACCTTGCTTGTTTACTTTGCTCCTCTCATGCTAAGCCTGTCTCATTATCATGTCATTTCCTCTCTCCTATTGTCTGTCTGCCGTTTAAAATGCATTGATCTGTATTCTAATGCTCACTACATTCATTGGCGGATGACTGAAACCCCTGGATGGAGGGGAAGACTTGTTAGTGTTATATTCATCCATCTTAGTTTGACCAGACCATATAAAAGTTACCTACACACGTCTTCTATTATACTTGAGTTACTATAAACATTGTGGGAACAAATCTAATGTGAATGACACGGTACACAACAGCTATTTTAGTCTGGCCATGTTCCATCATGTAGGTGTGTATGAGAGATAAGACAATGAAAAATTAGGAAACTTGGTTCTCCTCTCAACCTCTTCTTGTTTCTGTCCTTCAAGGACAGTCCTCCCAGAATGCAACACAGTGATTGCACACGACGCAAGAAAAATGTGGCTCGCCTGACCTTTGACCTTTACAAGAACCACCCTCAGGATTTCATTGGTGTTCTGAACGTAAAGGCCACCCTGTATGGTGTGTACTCTGTGTCCTACAGCCTCCGTTGCTACGCTGCCAAGAGGATACTGAAGTGAGTGAGAGAGAGAGAGAGAGAGAGTAGTAGTGTGTGTGTGTGTGGGACGACGACGACGACGACATCTGTTCTCCTGTCTTTGTGTCCATTTGTCCCTCAGTGTATCTCTTGGTCGGTCTGTCTGTCTTTTTATAGTACAGGTATTTTGCCTTAAGTACAGGTGTTTTGTCCATAGTACTAAAGACAAAATACCTGTACTATCTTTCTGACCACCCCTCTCTATGATCCTGTACCCAGGGAGGCTCTGAGGTGGACCCTGTTCTCCATGCAGGCCACAGGCCACGTCCTCCTGGGCTCGTCCTGCTACATCGAGCAGCTGCTGGAGGAGGAGGAGACGGCGGAGAAGAGCCTGGCACTGCCACTGCCACAAAACAAGATCCAACAGCTGCAGAGAATCCTGCTGAGCAAAGCTGGGCTGTGACCTGGCCAGGGATCAGACACTCACACATGGGAGATGGGAAGAGTCAAACTTTAGGCAATGCTGTTCCCTGAAAAATGTCATAGTGTTGCAGAACTTAGACGTCATGGTTACTGTGGCAGATACATGCCATTTGGTGATGTCACCTCTCTTTGCTGGCTTAAAGCAGGAGATGCTTTGTTTATCCATACTTTGCATATACTTACTGTAGTTGCAGTCACTTATTTGCACTTTGTTACATGTTTATCTATATAGCGGTCAACATTTCTCTGAATGCACTTTTCTATTGCTACGGCTGCTGCTGGTCTTTTCATTTATGACGCACTGTAAACCACACAAATAAATCATGAAATGATTAACATTTGCATCTTTATTCCCCCCCACATTTTACTCTAAATGATTGTAAATTCCAAGCACACCGTTATATATCCTCAGCAAGAGCGCCAGAGTTTGTGAGGTCATTAGAGATGACGTGTATCTTGCTCCTGGGCAGTGTAATTGGCACCAGGTCTGGCTGTGTCTGTTCCTGTTACTGTCCCCTGCACTGGCAGCTGGTGGCGAAGCCTTGCTTGGCCTGAGAAAGGGGAGTGGGGAGAGGGAGCCGGCCAGGGAACAGCTCACAGCTGCAGGAGGTGAAGTGGAGGGGGACGGAAACAAGCCATTACTTTGAGAGGAAAGAAGAGGATGTTTTTGGCAGCAGCACCCAAGGGATCCACTCTCCCTGTAACTTCAAGGAAAATAGCAGGGACAAAAAGGTGTAATTTACTCCATTTGGATTTTGGGCCATTTGGCCATTACGTCTGAAATATTGAAGAGTGGTCCATTATTGTCCACTCAGGCAGGGTTTGAGAAAGTGAGTCATATAAGTGGTAAGGCGGTTCAGTGGTTCAGTCTCTGATCACAGGGTTGCATCTCTGGTCTCGTTTCATGACTAGCTACTTCAGTTGTAAGGACCTGCTTTTATATTCCTTCATTAGAATAACAGAGCATCTTGTTATAAAAGGTATGTGTGTTTCCAAGGAGTGGGCTGATGGTTTAGTAAGATGATGGGACATCAAGATTCAACTTCACAGAGATAATTTCATTTTATCCACTAACTAGAGACTTTTCTCATTTCAACCTACCTGATCGTACAGCCACACACACACACACACACACATACTTATTGTGCGTTTATGTGTGTGTGTAAGTGGTCACTTCACTTGAGCATTTCCCCAATGAAGTGCTCTATGAAGCGAGAGGACTGTGGTCCGTAATGTGGTGTATAGACGATCTCTCTGCCCCATTCTATCCAGCTGACATGTCTCAAATATGTTACTGGTTAATGGAAACATTCAAGTGCATAGAAGTCAAACCATGCAATCGTGTTCACATGGATGGTTTTGCATATTTTTTATCGGCTCATCTGCAGAATTGCAGGCTGGGTATTTCATGCAGACATATTTGATTTCCTTCCATAGCTATGCGTTCAAGTCAAGAGCACCTGTTCTTCTGAGTAACCTCTCCTGTACCATGGTCAATTCTGACTGCATGGGGAGCCAAGAACACATGTTTAAATCCTGTAACCTGCTTGGCATAGTCAACATTTCTCTGTTAGTAGGTAAGACTGCATGTCCTATGACCTTGGAATTCAGGGGTCCATTAGATACACATCCTGCCTTGGACTGTAGTAGGCCTTTGCTGTTCTATAGCAATTGTGTCTATGTCTACCTAAATCACAATCATGCACAGTACCTCACATCACTTCTTGTCATTATAGGTCTCCCAAAGCAGTCTCATTCCAGATGTGTTTGTTACCGCTGAATCTAAACAAGCAGCCTGGAGAGTGGATGTTTCTTGCAGTCTCGTGCGTTGTTGTGCTATAACTTATGCTCAACGAAAATGTGGGGTCGGGAAAGGATACATTTTAATTAATTTTATTGATCTTGCTTGTTAATTTGGCACCTCCTTCCTGTCATACGCGCATACAGTCATCCCTGAAACCGCGACACCCCCGCCCCTCTCCATAGTGACCTGGTAGCTTAATCCGGTGAGCATGTGCGAGATGTGTGGAGCTTGTTCAAGGTAAACACTGGCGGGTATAGCACGTCTTTGAAAGGACAGCGCGTCAGTGAAAGCCAACGTGATTTTTTCCAACCAATTGCGATGTTTATAATTTACTTATATTTTAGCCTAATAGAATATGTGATAGAATATAATATTGTCTGACAATCTATTTGTAACTGGACAAGCGACAAAACGGATTGTCACCTGTAAGATAATGTAGCGGGATCTCCGCGACTGGCACTGGCAAGAGCAGGTAAATCCTACACATTTCACCTGAGGAACTTTAATGACATCTGAATCAGAACACATTGCGAATATACCGTGCATGATGAAATAGTTGTCATTGTTGTCATCAAGAATTGTTATTAACGTGCTGTTTGCGCAGTATACTCACCTTGACAGTTGTAGCCTATCTGTCTACTATAGCTAACGCAGTTGCACTAAAGGGTCAAACAGGTAATTTGACAGACAACCACCTACAAGTCCATCACAATGGCTTAGCACAGTAGGCTGTAGAGTATTCATAGTTACACATTTATTAGGTTATATCTTTGCTTTGTACAACTATACGGTTTGTAGTATCACTGCGCCTTGTTGCAGAAGGAGTTGGTGCAAGTGCAATTTCTCCAATAGTGACTTTTGATTGGTTTTGTAAATGACAGATGGTAAATAACACTAAATGGAAACACAATGAATACAAATACAATGGAAATATGTAAGAACAGTATGGTATTGATCATGAGTATGGGTTGTATTGAAAGCCTTAGGCTTTATTGTGGGAGTAGATGCTTGACATAGTTACAGGCTTTGAGGCTGTGTGTTTCTCCCACGCTCCTATGGGAACTCCTCCACTGCAGTCCTTAGAGGTCTGACTAGGAAAACATCTCTCTGCATATATTGAGGTGTGTGTGTGTGTGTGTGTGTGTGTGTGTGTGTGTGTGTGTGTGTGTGTGTGTGTGTGTGTGTGTATGTGTGTCTGTGTGTGTCTGTGTGTGTCTGTGTGTGTGTGTGTGTGTGTGCTATAAAAAATGCTAACCATCTACATGAATTGCCAGATTCAGTACCATATAGCATGTATATGTCTGTATATCTTTATCATCATTCTAGAAACTAATCACACCTGTGAAAGGGGTCTACATGATTTCTTTACAGTAGCCAACCTGTGTGTGTGACTACATAAACTGTTTCTTAGTGAGTTGTGATATCATTTTTCCATTGTGAATAAAGGTGTCATACATTTTGTCCCCATTCAACTATTTTAGGTTTTTCACCAGTCATTATTCATTTGTTTCCAATGTGCATGTGTTATTACATGCACAGGGTGTTTTTCTCTTATTTTAATATTTTACCATCCAGTCCAAACCAGTCCAAAATAAATGTCTAATATTAATTTTGCAAGGCTCGCCACACTTACATAAGAACGAACTAAAAAGGCCTATCAAGTGCACTAGTGAGAGGCAAAGAAGAGGGTGCGAAAATAAATAGGAAAGAAGGAGAGTTTGAAGTTCTTTGAAAGAGAGGGGAAATGGATAGAAATAGCAGACAGCGGGCAGATGAAAGCCAAACTGAGGAGGGAGAAATGGAGAAGGAGAGAGCAAGAGATGAGATAAAAGATAAAGATAAAGATAAAGTGGATGCGGGGGGGAGTGCAGAGAGAGATGGAGAGACAGAGAGGTGGGGGTCAGAAAGAACAAGGTAATGAGAGAAGGGTATGATTTTGATAAACAGATTTGTATTTGAACTCTGCCCCTCTTTCATATGATTTGTGCATGTATTCTCTGCTGAAGTGCTTTGATTGTGGATGGAGGGTGACCTCTCGACAGGCACAGAGAGACACATTCATTATGGCAGGAGTGTTTGGCGGCAGAGAGGCATCACTCTCTTCTCTCTGTCTCCCTGTAGCCAGGAGGCCAATTGGTCTTCTAATTGCCACCTTCTCTAGATAAGTAACCTCATCATTTTAGTCAAGCGGCTCTCTGCCCAGCATCCCTCATCTCCCTTGCCCCACACACACACACACACACACACACACACACACACACACACACACACACATACACACACACACACACACACACACCACACACACCTCCTTTGTAGTCCCTCGTAGTTTAGGACATCAGTCAGGCTTTGTGTGTACGAAGGTGACTGAGGAGCCCAATCCTGGATGCACAAGTTGGGGACATGTTGGGGACATGCTGAAGAGCTCGGCAGGGGGGTTTGGAGTTCAGGGTTAGCATGTCTCTCATACGTTATATCTTCTGAGCTGCTTCATTATTTATGCACTGATCCTAAAAAAGCCTTGCGCCTTGGGATACATGATGTTGCCAGGCCAAGCAGTTTGTTGCCTTTTCTTCCCAGTCGCTGGTGTTGATAACACCTTTCTTGAGGGCCTTCAGGGTATGTTTATACCTTTTCCTCTGACTACACTGGGTTCGCTGGCTTGTAGAGAGCTGAGGGAAGAGGACCTGACGTGAGAGGCGGTCCTCGGCCATCCTGACATCCAGCAGAGTTGGCTCCGCATTAAGATGGCCTCAATGCCGGTGTAATCAGCCTCCTGGAGTACGCTGACTTTGGTTCTGCGACCCTCCCATTTGATGCAAAGGATCTGCCTCAAGCACCTCTGGTGGGACCCCTTCAGGCCTCACTACAGTTAAGGATAGTGGGAAGCACAACTGCGTTGTACACAAGGATCTTTGTACACTTCCAGAGGTCCCAGTTAGTGAAGACTCGCTGGCGCATCTGACTCTGTGCTAGATTTCCTTGTCTATTTTGGCTCCCTGGGAAAGTGGCTGCCAAGGTATGGAAGTATTGTACGAGACTAAGCACTACATCATCACCATACAGTATATGGGACAAGGGCTGGACAACTGGCCAGGGGAAGGTTGATGTATGATCTTTGTCTTTGTCATGTTCAATGACAGTTCAAAGTCTATATATGCAGTATTGAAAAGATCCATTGTGGTTTGTATGTATTATGCGGAGTGGGCCAACAGGCAACAGTCATGAGCGTTCATGAAGTGTTGTTGTATTCAGCTTGTTTTTTTTCCATGGAAGCAGTCCAGGTTGAATAGCCTCTCATCCAGATGGTACTGGAAAGAGAATCCCGGTGGGAGCTTGTCATATATGAGGTGGATAATGGCAGTCAAGTAGATGAGGAACAATGTTGGAGCTATTACACACCCCTGTTTGACACCCGTCTTGATCTAACGCTTTGGTCAGATCTACAGTATGAAGCCAAGGAATAGTTGCTGGTGTTGCTCCCAGCACTTCTACTGGCTTTGCTGGCTTTGAGTTGTTTAATGGTTTGTTGCAGTTCCGCCGTGGTTGGTGGGTTCCCAAAGGATGTTGTGGGATTGCCTTGATCTTATTTTCTGGTACAGTTGATGTCCAATTTAATAGTAGTTCAAAATGTTCTTTCCAGTGTTGATGGATGCTGTAAGGTCCATAGATGGTCCTGGTTGCTTGGAAATGTTACGCATGTAATTTTGGTCAATATAGGCTTGGATCTTGTTTATCTTTTCTGTCCACCAGGTGTTTTTAATGGAACGAATGGAACAAATTCTAAGCTGGACCTCCGCTTCCAATTGCTGGTAGGCAGCTGTTTTTTGCCAGGTGCATGCATGGCACTGTCAGGCTATAAAGGCTGCACGCTTCCGATCCGAGAGGTTTTGGATTTCAGCATCATTGGTGTCAAAACAATCCTAATTTATTTTGCTTTAGAAGCCAATTGTGTGGGCAGCGGCGTTTGTGACAGCAGCCTTAAGTGCCTCCCAGTGCTTATGGATCATCTGTGATGATCATCTGTCTCAAGAGCCATCATCTGTGATAGGCACTTGTTCAAGGGTGATGTGTAGCTGTGTCGGGAATTCTTTGCGCTTGCTGTTGTCTTTCAGTGATGCCACATCCAGCTTTGTATTGGTTTTTAAAAATGTTTTTGTCATGGAGAGGACTAGTCTATGATCTGTTCAGCAGTTCATGTTCATCTTCCCCTTCCAGAAGAAGATGTATCCTCATTTTGCCACCCTCCTCAGGGAGTGGAGTTCCGCTGAGAGCAGCGATGTCTATGTTATATTTTGCTAGTTCCTGTGCAACAACTGCTGTACCTCCCTCTGGACACACACGCACACACACACACACACACACACACACACACACACACCCCCCCCCCCCCACACACACACACACACACACACACACTCACCTCCTCTCCTCTTTTTTTCTGCTCTTTTTTTCTGTCTGTCTCTCTTCACTTAGCTCAAGTTTTCACAGAATGGCTATTTTGGGTCCATATTTCTGTAAAAGCTCTGCTATAAATAATTCAAGTATCAAAACAACACAAAGGCCCAATGTGGATGGGCATATCTCTGAATGTCGAACAGAACATCTGACCATTGTGATGGTTTCAGTTTTCCTGAAAAATGAATGATCTTCCTTATGCTAACTAATAATGGATGTGTCAGTCAGAACAGTGAAACACATCTGAAAAAAAGTAAAATGTATCTATCTCTGTATTCCAATATAGCACATCAGCATATTCATCCTAAATTGACAGTATGATGATACTGTTACTCTAGTAATTACTTTATTGTTCAGACTATTCTGTCTCCCCCTCGTCCTACTCTCATCCCTGTCTCCCCCTTGTCCTACTCTCATCCCTGTCTCCCCCTCGTCCTACTCTCATCCCTGTCTCCCCCTTGTCCTGCTCTCATCCCTGTCTCCCCCTCGTCTTACTCTCATCCCTGTCTCCCCCTTGTCCTGCTCTCATCCCTGTCTCCCCCTCGTCCTACTCTCATCCCTGTCTCCCCCTACTTCATGTAGCCATACTCTCCAGATTAGAGCTCCGTCTCTAACGGCTCCTTAGCACAGTTACCAAATGAGCAAAAATGTTTATGACCTGGAAAGAAATGATAATTAGATTTCTGCATAATAAGAAAGGAAAGGGCTGTAGCACACAGAATGAGTGGCTGTAAAAATTCCAGACAGATGGCCAATTAGCCAATCACGGCAGAGCAGCCCCATGGCCCCTTGGTTTGCCCTGGTATGTTATCGTACTGGTGAAGGTCAGAGCACTGGAATGTCTAGATAATTCAAATGTTAAGCCGTGGAGTTAATGAGTTGAGAGTGTGTGTGCGTGTGTGTGTGTGTGTGTGTGTGTGTGTGTGTGTGTGTGTGTGTGTGTATGTGTGTGTGTGTGTGTGTGTGTGTGTGTGTGTGTGTGTGTGTGTGTGTGTGTGTGTGTGTGTGGCAGTTGGTCAAATGACTAGCAGTGACAAGCAGAGAGGAGAAGTAGACCTAGAGGAGACCCTTGCATCTCCCTCTGTCCCTTCTCTATATTGCCAAATGCTCCTGTTTCCTTTAACACCGCATCCTAACTGCCCTCGGCGTGCGTGAGCACCGAGGTGAAAAACAGATCTGCGTGTGTCTCGGCTGTCGGGTGTTAACGGACGCTCTGTCTCTATTTTAGAGGCGCGTGCCGCGTCATTCTGTGGTGTTGTCTTGATGTGCCATGTGACGGATCATTGACCAGCCTTTGTAGCTCGCAGTACGTTGATGCATGTGACAGAGTATATTAGGATGCAGTGTTAGGAGTTACAGTGAGTGTCATAAGGGAACTCTGGTGGTAATGAATGCTGAAAGCAGAACAAATGGGTCTAAGTCACTGTATATACAACACATAGTTTACATTGACTATCCATGTATTAATATATGTGTGTGTGTGTGGGGGGGGGGGGTTCAGTCTCTTTCCCAGTGCGTGTGTGTGTCCCTCTCTCTATACAAGTGTGTTTACCGCCCGTGTGTATATGTGTTTAGTAGCAATGCGTTGTTTGTATTGCTTTCCCAAGGAACTGTGATGAGGATGGGCAGGGGTCTGTATTTTGCTTTAGTAAATATGACATTTTGGTGGTGAATGGGGGTTGCTGGGGTGTGCTGTCTCAGTGGGGCGCTCACTCAGATGGAGGGTTAGCCAGACACACCTACTGGTCTGTGCTCCTGCTGTAGGAACACACTGTTCTGTGTTGTTTCCATGTGCCAGAATCCAATTAAGAGTCTGGGCTGTATGCCATTATACGCAATTTTGATGTGTTGTCATTCACCATGTCTTGTTGTTGTGTTCGTTCAGTTTCCAAAGCTGTCATTGTGGTTGATTGTAAATGCTACTCTGTGTTCTGGTTTGCTGTCATGAATAATGTGTTCTATTGTCAGTGAGTGAAGTAGGCCCAGGGCTGCAGTGTATTTTGCTGTGGCATTGTGATGGGTTGCTGTGATTGGGAAAGTGTTTGACAATTCAAAGGATGCTGGAGGAGGGTCCATAGTTTGTTAAAAAGAAATGTTGACCTCTATCCACTGTATCTCTCTGTGTGACGGTGTTTGCATATACTAAGTAACAGTACTACAGTATAATACACCACTGGAAAAATAATGTTGAGCACCACAAAAGATTATTGAGATAGAGTACAATACCACAGCGCAAGTGCATAGTACGACTAATGTCACGTGGCGCTCCCTCAGTTTCCCTCCCTCCTCCACTGTCGTCCTCTCACAACCATTTTTCATCTTGACAGCCTGTTACATCAGGCTCTCTCAAAGGAATACAATAATTCTGCTCCACTGCCAATCATCTTTCATCTCCAGTGCTTTCGAACAGCAATGTAAACATGACCTCCGTTTGAATACAGTGTAGCTACTGTATCTAATGATAGAAAAGATCTGCCTAAACCCCTGGTGATTTCTTTTTTAGGATCTTTGCATTATAAAAAGAATACGACTAAATATCAGGTAGAACTGGAGGGAAAATGTCTGCTTTCCGTGTACGACCCCCACTGAGTATCCTACCTTCCATCTTCCTGGATACCCATATCCTTCCATGTCTGTCTTCATGGCACTGGGTCTAGCCCTCTCTCTAGCCCACTAAAGGCCCCACAGCAGCAGTGTAGTGTGTGTGTGTGTGTGTGTGTGTGTGTGTGTGTGTGTGTGTGGGGGGGGGGGGGGGGGTTGTTGGTTGTCAATGCTTGTAATGGCACATTATCAAGTGTGCTCAGGAGACACACTCTATTATGCTGAAAATGCTATATAATATTATGCTATACAAATGTATGTCAAGATAAGGTGAGTGTGCTTATGTTCACTGTGGACACTAAAAGGCCTTCCTCAACACCAGTTTAGTCAAGTAAATGGGTCTATAAAAAGATGCTGTAGTAGATATATGAACATAGAGTTGAAAAAGATACAGAAAGCACACATTATGTGCCATGCCAGCAAAAAGAAACATATGAGAATCAGCCAGCTCCTTCATACTGACCCCAGTTCTTCTTTCATGACTACCACAACCCCAGCAATTCAAACTTTCTCTCTCTCTCTCTCTGTCACATATGTTCCGAATTTTCCGTCCCTGACAATATGATAATCAGACCATGTTTCAATGTCTCTCACCCTCTCTTGTTAAGATTCTCAAACAAAATTCTATGACAGCCCTCATTACAAGTCAGCAGAGTACAAGGAAGTGTTACTGTAACCACCCTGGTGGCTCCACAGATTCCCTCCTGTGATTTGTTGATTAGACCTTACTGTATAGCACCTTTGTGTGATGCTATATGAATTGAATAGTCTGATTGAGATCATTGCCCTCTCTGCAATGGCAGGAAGTCATTAAACACAATTGCCTGTAGCTCCGGAGCTCCCCTGTGAGCCTCCTCCACTTCCAGGGGACTTAATTAGGGAGCGGTCTCCAGAGCCGATGCACCTGGGTTCAACACTACCTAGAGCCGATCAGCCACTGCTGCGTGTGAGGGAGCCGAGCGTGCCGACGATTCACTGATGAGTCATCAGCGTGGAAGGCTTGTTGTTGGACTTGAATGGGAGTGAATGTGGAGAACAGCTGCCTTGGCCTTGCCTCGCGCTGCAGTGCTTTCTGCAGTCTAGACACTGAACTGACATGATCTGGGCTAAGTTGTTGGACTCAGCCAGACTTCAGGTCTCTTCAGGAGGGAAAAACATGTGGACCCTATAGCAACTAAGCTCTACCATTGGACAGGAGGTGAGGACAGTGGCCAGGGGTCAGTTTCCCCGAAAGCTTTGTAGCTTAAGTAGTACGCAACCCAGCCGCAAAGTGCGAGAGAATAACAACTGTCAAATCAATGTTTGCACATCAATCTTCTGTGCGTTAACTAAAATGAATGAATTTCATTAAACGATTGAAGAACTTTGCTAATCGAGGAGAGGAGTGGGTCTGGATTTTCAAAAGAGATACTACTTTGGCCACAAAGCTTTCAGGAAACTGACTCCAGCTATAGAGCTATAAGGCCATGTGACCCTGTGTCCGGGGTCAAATCAAGGTCGTAACCTCTTACTGCACCTCCTGTACAGCTTCTCAAGCCCCATTGGAAAATCGGTATCTGCTTTTGGTCCTAGACCACCTATCATTCAAAAGGACAACTTCAAGGGACATAACATAGATGTATTAATGTGTCTTGTTATATAAGGGAGGTGTAGGTGTGGGGGCACGAATCACAGCCATGCAAAAGAACAAGTCGATTTTTCAAAGGTCTCATACAGGGCTTTACCAAACAGAGCGCAACAGGACCCAGCTCTGCATTGATCCACCATTGTAATCTAGCCATTTACCCCCAACAGAGAGCATTTGTTCCCTTCACTTAAGCAAGGCATGATGTCTCCCCCTATGGTGAGAACCATGAGTGTCCTATCTATAGATAGCACAGCACAGTTGATGGCCTGCATGTGTGACTACCTAGCTTCAATCAATTCATTTCCACACTTCAGCCAGTTATTTTCCAGATCCTTGTGATTCAGGTTGCAGTATCCAGACTGCTTGTGAATATTAGTCTTCTCAGGCCCAGATGGTAATCAAGGATACTGATATGTGACAGATTGAATACTGCATCTACATAGCACCTGTTCCCTCCACAGGTAGAGCATCTGCGTCTGCTCACATCAGTGTGTGTGTGTTATGTGTGTAACTTGAGTTTTCAAGTTTTAAACTTCCTAAAACAGAATCCCACTGTGTTTTTCCTTCTTAGTTTCCGGTTCTCATTCATCTTCTCCTGTCCGTCTCTCTGCAGAACTTTCACTGAGCTGTTCGTCATCCCTTCTCATGGAAGCTCAGCCTGGCTACACCATGGGAGCCTATCAATGCTGTGACGGCTGCTACGAATGAGGCCTGAGAGGTCGCCATGGAGACCGACAGCTACACCACGACCTTGGGCACAGGCAGCGACCGGGCCGGGACGGTGGCAAGCATGGGAGCCCTGGAGGAGGGCGGGGGTGGTCAGGGGTTGGCAGGCTCCTCCAGCCCAGCCTGGTACATGCCCTACCCCCTGGGCTTCCAGGTGTCCCTGACCGCCTTCCTCATGCTGGAGCTGGTGCTGGGCTTCAGCAGCAACCTGACTGTGTTGGTGCTCTACTGCTCCCAGTCCAACCTGGTCGACTCGGTCAGCAACATGGTCACGGTCAACCTGCACGTTCTCGACGTGGTGGTGTGTGTGCTGTGTCTGCCCCTGACCCTGGTGGTGGTGCTGCTGCCGCCAGGTCCCAACCTGCCACTGCTGTGCTGCTTCCACGAGGCCTGCGTCACCTTCACTAGCATCGCCACCGCCATCAATGTCCTGGTCATCAGCGTGGATCGCTATGACATCTCTGTACGACCCGCTAACCGTTTACTGACCCCACGGAGGGCTGCGCTACTATTGGCTGCAGTCTGGGCTATGTCTGTAGCGGTCTTCTTCATCCCTTTCCTGGAGGTGGAGTTTTTCTCCGGAGGGGTGGAGAGTGGGCAACCCAGCCCCGCCTCCTCCTCCTCCTCCCCTGCCACCACCACCACCACCACACTGGTGCCAGTGTGGCATAACCGGACACTGCTGTGTGTGGGCGGGCATGGCTACCACACTGGCCTTGGCATGTACTACCACCTGCTGTTGCAGGTGCCTATCTTCTTCACCACGGTGGCGGTCATGCTGTTCACCTACTCACGCATCCTGCGGGCTCTGAACATCCGCATCGGCTCCCATATTAAGAGCCAGCGCTTCAGGGGCCCCTCCTGCAGGGGGCACCGTAAGAGACAGAAGAAGAAGGCAGGGCTGGGGGTGATAGAGGGTGGAGAGCAGTGCTCCAACACCACCAAGCATCTCTCCCACCCTCCTCTCATTCCCTCCCACTCCCCCACCCCCACCCCCACCTCCCCCCCGCCCCTGTCCGCAGGCCCCATGGGCAGCTCAGAGGGCGCCGCCACCCCTGTCCCCATCACCTTGGGCGTCCAAGCCTCGGTGTCGGCCATCATTGCCCTGCGGCGGGCGGTGAGGCGCCACCGGGACCGGCGGGAGCGCCAGCGGAGGGTGTTCAAGATGTCCCTCCTCATCATTTCCACCTTCCTTGCCTGCTGGGCTCCTCTGTCTGTGGCCAACGTGCTGATCCTGGGCCTGGGCCCCAGCGACACCCTAGTCAGCCTGCGCCTCTGGTTCCTGGCGCTGGCCTATGGCACCACTGTCTCCCATCCACTGCTCTACGCCTTCACCAGACAGAAGCTACGCCGCGCCCTCAGGGCCAAGGTCAAGAAGAGGGTGGTCTCCCTGCTACAGGTGGACCCCTCCCCAGGGGGCACCATCATACACAACTCCTGGGTTGAGCCCAGGAAGAGCGGAAGGAAGGTACGACTGGAGACCAGTGATGCCACCGATCGCTGCCTGGCAGAGCCCCTATAAGACCAGAGCAGACTGGGTGTGTGTGTTGTGTCACTAACCACCAGACAAGGACTGGTGCAAAGGGTCACAGGTATTTTCTTGATAAAACTCGCCTGCTCATTATGCAGGTTCTTGTTAGTGCAAATGTCTGCTGTAGGATCCACCTTTGGGAAATGCTACAAACACAACCAGTGAAGTGAAAACCAATGCTTAATCTAGCAACATGCAGCAGGTGAAGTTTATGCCTGTGTTCTCAACCGCTACTTAACTCTGCCTCTGATACTACAACATTCCTTCTTACAGAAAACAAAGAATGCACGACAAAGACATCTTTCAAATACTGTAGTCTCTGTTTACAAATAGAAAACATGTCTGTATATATATATATATGTATATCATTGAATGCACTCACTGAGGTGCTTACGTAACTGCTCTCAATAAGTGTCTGTTTAGCCAGCAAATGCCACCCACTCAAGCACTCCAAGGCAGCTTCCAAGACAACACAAAAATATTGGCACACAATACTGACCCTATTGGATCTAACTAATATTACCCATGCCTTAGTTCTGTTGAGAATGATGAGGTACTGAATGATATTTATTCTGAATGAGAATGTGAGTACAGTATGTACATGGTTTATGGTATAGCATCATTTAAGATGTAACTATGTACAGATGTATGTGTATATTGTCATGTATTTTCGAGAAAGAGAAATGTTCACAAGAAAAATGTTCCTACACTATATTAGAGAAAGTGTTGCTTTGGATAGTTACTGACCAACATGACAGAAATGTTAAAATATGTACGGTATGTATTAACCTCCACATAGCTCATAAGTATGCCCACCAAGCACTCTTTCACACTGAAGTTATAATCATGTATTTATATATTTATTCCAGGCTGTACATATTGAATAGACATTGTAACTTAT
This sequence comes from Argentina silus, assembly GCF_951799395.1. Taxonomy (NCBI): domain Eukaryota; kingdom Metazoa; phylum Chordata; class Actinopteri; order Argentiniformes; family Argentinidae; genus Argentina; species Argentina silus. Next base: position 2,407,611 of record NC_139658.1, read on the forward strand.
TCAAAGTGATTTCTACCTTTTCTATTGGTCATTTGGTTGGAGACTCAGAGATAAGGTTTATGTTGCTACAGTAGAGAGCATCACTAATGACCATCTTGCCAACCCCTCTGTCAAACCAAACCCAACACCTCTGCATGTAAGAAAAGTCCCACGAGTCCATCCAACTTCCTGTTGTCTGCAGGAAGGAAAAACAGAAACAGTTTGTCACTTTGTAACACAGGTAGGTTTGTAGAATTGATTTTAGTGTAATGTTGACATTGTCCAATCCCATGTCACAGTCCTCTGTGCTGCATTGAGGCGTCTTGTAGATTAATCGCTAAATGTGTACACACAAATCTGATACGGTATATTTGTCACGCTGAATATTTGCATCTGGTTTTCATGAACTGTATATACACACATGTAATCATTGTCAAACATTTTCCCTGGTGTTGTGCTCATATATCTGAATAGCTAGGACACTGACAATATCAATAAATGTTACTGTTGTAGGTGTGTGTTCAGTTCTCTGCTTTATCTTCTCCTGGGTTCTGGTCATCAATGTGTTTCGCAAGAGCAGGCCCCATTCAGTCTGAATAATGATGAGTGTCACACAGTGCTAAATGGATACAAACCATTTTAGACTACAGTGGTTGAGGTTGCTCTGGGTTGAAGCCTGGGAAGTTGTGTATTCTTCAATCGAGAAGAGACCTGCTGTGAGAGCTAAAGCTAGAGAGAAGAGAACAGCAACAATTTTATGCCAAAGGCACACACAAAGGCGCAAGCACACACACACACACACACACACACACACACACACACATACACACACACACACACACACACACACACACACACACACACACACACACACACAGTTTGTCCATTACCTCTTTATGTTATATGTGCAGTACTGTGCCAATATCTCATATCCTTTTGGCAATGCAGCCTTACTCATGCCTCAGACAACATTAAGTAGCCTCTTCTGCTGAACAAGCACTCCTTCTCTGCCTTGGAACACTACAAATTCTATCCCCAGCCCAATTGTAAATACAACACAGAAATAAATGTACTTTGGTTTACAGGTCTGTATCTGTACTGCATTACAACGACACTGGCGTGTTGTTGGTACAATACTCTTGGGTCTATTTGTACTGTTGGCTCCCTGAGACTGCCTTTTGGTCCCTTACTGTGATAAAAGCATACATGTATTATTCAGATAAGGGGAAAGAGTGCTTGTTTGAAGACGCAACTGTGCACTGTAAATCTTGGTCTAAGCTCTCCAATGAATTCCCAAACTCCCAATATGCTCTGTAGCCTATGATAAGAGCTTACCCACTAAAATAACTCAAACCAGAAATGGTCACATGTTGATCATAGGACTATAGTCTAGACTCTGGAAACAAAAGTAGAAGTGGAGTGTCAGTAGCAGAATTACAGAGAACCAATGGCATGTTTGCAGTAATCATTCTGTGTTGCACACCATTAGAAAATGAGATCTGAAATACTGAAGGAATTGCAGACTTTCACAGTTCTTGGCTGTGAGAGATGTTTTAAGTTTGAGTACAGAGGCTGAAGTGAGGTGTGGGAGTGGAGAGAATATGGCCTCTGCAGTATGATAAAAGAGTTGATGTGGGCTGTAGCTGCAGGACATGTAAAGCATGGAGCAACAGTTCAACAATTCCAACAGTTGAGCGAGTTCAAGCACTACAGCATAATCTGTCAGCTGTTTTACAAAAATGTAATAAAAAAATGTGACATTTTTAATTCATGATTTGTATTTAAGATTGCCTTTAAATCTTTATCAGTTGACAATCACAGAGTTTTTAAACTATTGATATAAGGCTACTTAACCGTCAATAATCCTACAGGCGATACAAATATTCAATTAATAAACATTTGAGTATATTGTTTCAGTACATCAAAACTACCGGTACATCAAATTACCTTGAAGCCTGTGTGATTTAATACAAATCAAATTGAAGTCTAATGTTTAAATGCAGTGTTAAGACGACCTCTACAGGTACATTTGCCACATAGCACATCTAAAGGTCCCTGGTTCGATCCCGCCTTTGGGCAGCACTTGGCAGCAATGTCTTCTTTAACACTTTACAAATTTGACATTGTCAGTGAAAATACATACTTATGTATCTATCCAATCCAGGTCATAACCGGGGTTGTAGGTGTCGGAATACGTGTATTCAGAATACATTTTGAGGTATTCAGTATGATACATTTAGAAAAAAATGGTATTCAGAATACATCTACTTTCATCAATATTTTTTTATTATTATTTTAGAACAAACACGCAATAGCCACCAACTCAATCGGTCTCAAAATGTTGCTTCTTAAGCTCATTTGCCAAATGCCAGTGATATGATTTCCATGCCCCTGAGGATTTACATTTTTTACTATTAACACATGTGCTTTTTCATGTATCTCATATAATGCACAGTAGACGTATCATATTTTATTCAGATTCGGTTTACCCTGTAGATGTCTAGGATATTCGTGATATTGTGTAAATAACAATCATTGAAATGTGTTCTAGAGGAGGGTCCTAGAAGATGCAAGTCCGTGACTTATGTTATCAAAAAGTTCCCTGATTGAGCACAAGGTGGTGCTATTACACAGCGTTTAATATAATTGTCCACGTTGAGCACACAAAAGTTTCAGAATGACTGTAATGATTTATTCATAACTTGGAACAGTTTGAAGTCTAGGTTTGATTATGGATCAATTAATAGTTCTGTAAAGACAATAATATAGTGGTCAAATAAGACATTATGGGCAAATGAGAAATGAAACATGCTATTTTTATTTATGCTAAAATATGTTTGGGATATTTGTCATGATAGAGGGTCATTTAAGGGTAGTATATGTTGGCACTACTACAGTACATGCCCCATGTTTCCACCTGAGAAACTGTTCCACCCTTGGACGGCACAGCAGGACTATGACAGGGATGTTGGGCCCAATCCAGTCCATTTAGAGGTTCTTGCCCTTTCTGAGTTGGTTGGCCTGTCCGTCTGGCAGCAACGTTTTGCTGTGGATGGAGGACACCGGTCCAAGAGTGCAGCCTGGCACAAAAAAAGGGTCAGGGATTTGCGTCATCTCCATTGAAACCTGAGTGAATGGTTCACTCCCTCTCTGCCTCTCTGCGGTGGTGTTCTAATCAGCAGTGCATTATTAATGAATGAAGCGAGAGCATTTCAGGGCGAGGGAGAGCGAAGAGAGGGAGGCACGAGATTGACAGGGGGTCAGAGTGAGGTGCATAATGTTCTGAGAGAGCTGCTGGGTAGTGCAGACTATGCAGAGGGAGAGGTGGGGAGCCTTTTGATAGTGTGTGTGAGTGTGTGTTTGTGTGTGTGTGTGTCTTCCCATCATGAGCAATTGAGAGCAGCAGGGTGCGGGCGCATTCAACAGAGAATGATCTGTACCTTCCACAGCCACAGATTTTCAACTCCCACCCTCACAAACTTACTGACACTTTGACCTATTCAAAACAAGGAGATGGGGTGGGAGAAGGGCCATAGATGCTTTGATGAATGGTAGCGTGGCTTTTGTAGGTGGGTGTGTGCATGCGTGCGTGTGAGAGAGAGAGAGAGAGAGAGAGAGAGAGAGAGAGAGAGAGAGAGAGAGAGTATGTGCTTCCCCTGACCCAACTCCAAGGTAATTATTTATGTCTGTAGATATAATATTTCCATGCCTAGTACCCGAATATGACTGTTTGACTTGAGAGAGAGAGTGAGTGTGTGTGTGTGTGTGTGTGTGTGTGTGTGTGTGTGTGTGTGTGTGTGTGTGTGTGTGTGTGTGTGTGAAAGTCAGAAATACAGCATACGGCCTACCATTCATCCCAGCAAATATACCATCCTCTCATTTGTGCTAGGTTAGTTGTTGCTGTGTGTAACATTTTGTGATTATGCAAGACTCTGCAAAACATGGCAGTTACTGAGCCCTTCTCCAAGCACCAGCTCAGAGAGTTCTATCACTCTCTTAGTTTCTTGTTCATCATGACTTGCAGATCTAGCAGACTTTCTATGTCTCTTTGTTTTTGCAGCTCCTGGAAAGCGTTATGCCAATCAAGCTACTGACTGATTCAATTAGGTAATTGAATAAAACATTCAGGTGGAAGTGTGGAACCCAATCCAGACAGCCGGACGTGGGGGGAACATTAACTCTTTTTGCTCGCAAACTCCATTCAGTCCTGTTCCAAACAGCTCCCACATGCATTCCGGTGAAACTGGCATCACTTGAAGTCTTGCGTAACCTGAACAACAGTGACTTAAACAAGCACAGTAAACACTCTCTGTCCTGTTCCTCAACACTGGGCCTATTGGACTGAGCCCTGGGAGGGAGAGAAACACGGGGAGAGAGAGAGAGAGAGAGAGAGAGAGAGAGAGAGAGAGAGAGAGAGAGAGAGAGAGAGAGAGAGAGAGAGAGAGAGAGAGAGAGAGAGAGAGAGAGAGAGAGAGGGGGGGGGGGGGGGGGGGGGAATTGGCAACAACAGCTACAATAACTGGTATAACATTCAAGCTGATAACTGACACTGACACCAAAGGGTTTGGAACAAGTGTGATGGTCAGCTATGAGGTGCTACAGTGGACCAACATGCAATTTTGGTTACAGTTAACAGTTACCATCAAGCATCAAGCATCACTGCTTCCACCTGAATTGCGTGGAATAGTTGTGTTAGGTAATGTATTCTTTGTTTTGTACATTTAGACATTATGAAACTGCAACTCAGCACTCTTAATCTCAGTTTACCACAGCAAGTTACCCCAGCAAGTCCAGCAACTCACTAGGAGTGGAATGTGTTCTTTGCTGTCACATTCCTCCATGTGTCACCGTGTTGACATGTCCTCTCAACACGACTGTGTTTCACATTATGTGTTATGTTTTTCTCCTTTCAGCACGTTGGGTAATTTTCTTTCCAATTTATATAAACTCATACAAAAAAATCAGACACATGTGCCATACATAATAACACACGTGGAAAGAACGATGCTGCACGCCCTCCACGTGAGGACATATTTCATGTGGCACAACATTTGTCAAATGCTCCTTTTTCAACTTTCAAGGACAATAATCACAATAGACACGTTTGTGTTGTGTTTGGGACAGGCTGTTTCACTCCCATTATGATCTAACACAATTGTTACAAAAAATCTCTCTTTCCTCTCAAAATGTGACAGGAGAGTTTGTCCATGGGTAAGAGGACAGAATGCCTCTCATTGTGGGGGGAGAAGAACTCCATTGTCTTTGCTGCGTGATTGAGCAGAAAATAACTAACCCACACACTCTCTCTCGAACCAGGCCTAGAGAACAGCGGTGGGTATTGTTCAGTGTATAATTTATGTTGATGCCGTTAAGATTGGCACTATTCTTGCACTTTACTTTTGACATTCACAAATGTCTCTATGCTGATCTGCGTCACCAACATATTTGTAATAGCATCCTGGGTAAACTGACTCCTTTTTGTACTGTACATTGAAGACAATGTAGGATGTCATGTGCTCAGTTTATGTGCTATGCTATGTGCTCAGTTTATGTAATACATCCAAAACTAAATCATCACTTGTCTGATGCTGAATTATTGTCTAAAAATATGTGTTTAAAAGTAACCTAATCTGTCACTCCTGTCAACTTCTTACTTCTGGCTTGAAAACATATAATTATTATGATTTCAGATTGGGTTCACCATTTAGACATACTCCCCCCAGGGCTCCAAAAGTATTGGAAAAAAATCATATAATGTCCAAATAAAGTACTCATGCTTAGTATTTGTTCGACAATCCTTTGCATGCATGCAATAACTGCCTGGAGTCTGCGACCCATTGACCCCACTATAGACACTGGGTGTCTTCTCTGGTGATGCTCTGCCAGGCCATCTGCAGCCATCTTCAGTTGTTGTTTGTTTTGTTGTGTGTTTGCCTAAAATCTTATTATCAGGAAATAAAATGCATGTTAAATTGGATTTAAATCTGAAGATAGACTTGGCCAGTCAAGAACTTTACACTTTTTGGCTCTGAAAAACTCCCTAGTTGCTATGGCAGTATGTTGGCAGTATGGCAGTATGGGTCACTGTTTTACTGTACGATAAATCGCCTTCCAATGAATTTGGAGGCATTTGCTTGTACTTGAGCAGACAAGATGTTTCTGTACACTTCAGAATACATTCTGTTGCTGCCGTCAGCAGTTAAACCATCAATTAAGGCAAGTTAGTCAGTTCTAGGGGCAACTATACATGCCCTAACATTAACACCCCCTCCACCATGTTTCACAGATGAGGTGGTATGCTGTAAATCTTAGGCAGATCCTTTTTTTCTCTCTAAACCTTCCACTTGCAATCACTCTGGTACATGATAATATTCATATTATCTGTCCACAATAACTTTTTTCAGACCTCTGCAGGCTTTTTAGGTACTTTTTAGCAAACTGTAAGTGACCATCCTTTTCGAGGATAACTAGTGGTTTTCACCTTGCTGTGAAGCCTCTAGTTCGGCTGGTGACGTATTCTATGATGGTAGTCTGACACATTCACGCCTACCCCCTGGAGAGTGTTCTTGATCAATGGGGGAAAAAATATATCATTATGGTGAGCGTTCTTCGGTCATCCACTGCAGAAGTCTGCCTTGGCCAACCAGCCCGTTTGCAATCGCTGAGGTCACCGGTGCTCTTTTTCTTTTTAATAATGTTCCAAACTGTCTTGGCAAGCCTAAGGTTTTGGCTATGTTTCTGATCGTTTTTTTCTTTCTTCAGATTGTTTAAGCCTAATAAAGTCTTTCTTGACTTTCATTGACACTGCTTTGTTCCTCGTGTTGACAGACACCAATAGCAGACTCCAAAAGGAATCACAAAGCCTAGAATCAATACTAGAAACCGCACATCTGTACCCCGATAGAGAGCTGTGAAACGACACGCCGTGAGCTTTTATGGCCAATCGGAGGCAGATGCTCACGGTTTTGAAGAACCTAACGGAAATACACATAAAACCTGTAGCTAGAAAGCCAGACAAGGTAAATATGATTATAATGACATCCAGATTTACATTTCACAAATAATGTTCTTTGGTGCCAAATTGTGTTTAATTGTATGGAAATTCAGCCCGATTTATTGTTTATTTGTCTGTTAGGCGACCTTTACCAGTTAGCCACAGAGCTGTTAGCTACCTAGTACAAACAGGACTGGTTAGATAGCTAGCTAACCGTAGCTAGCTTTAGTCTTGCTATCCACATTCACATTTGTTCACATAATTCACATAATTCATTCATTTTCAATACCAATGAGCGGTTTTAAGATTTAGCTGAATTATAATTGCTGAATTATGGACAGTTCAGTTAATGAAGTTAGGTAGCTAGTGCATACTAGCCTTGGGATCTATGACACCAATCTAGTGTCAAATGATTGTCACAGAATTGATCTATTTGCCAATCCGTTTAGTTTGGTCCCAGTGTGAACGTTAGGCTAGTGTACAATCATAAGCTTTCACTTACTTTGATATGGAATTGTATGGTTATTCCTGTCCTGATATCAGTAGCTAACATTTTATATTGGAGATAGTGACTGTGAGGCCATATTGAATTATTGTTTTCAATGATATACAGGTTCTATCTATCTATCTATCTATCTATCTATCTATATATATATATGAGATGTATATAAAGGTACTGTACTATGTATAATACCTTTATTATACCATAGCATTTGAATGAATTGTACAATCATATTTTTAGTGTTGATTTAATTGATTTCCAGTCTTATTACACACTACGCTGCTTTGGTAAGCCTGGAAAGAATGCTGGGGAGAGAGGAGTAGGCATATTGACATAAGTTCCTTGGGGTGTTTTATAGTGAATCATGAGTTTGTGGAAGTTGGGCTCAGAATGCACTGTTCTTGAAATCTACTGTAATTTTAAGGCATGAATTTGCCTCTTTCCTGCAATAGTTGGAACTGGAATATGTAATATTTCTGAAACAATTGTCTGTCTTGCAATACTAATAATGCTGTGTGTGTCTGTCTGTCAGTAATGAGAGAGGTTTTTTTCCCCCCATTGGTGGTGTAGGCTTTGAGCCAGAGGCTTCAGTTGGTCTCTGGTTTCAAAGGGTGAACATCTACATCTAGAACATCTATAATGCATAACCCGCCTCAGCAGACTAACTAGACTTTGAGATAGAGGCACTCAGTTCAGCCTATATCATGTTCTTTAACATACTTACTAAGATGGCATTGTTTTCCAGCCCATATGTAAGGCGTGTGAGGTGTCCCTTAGAAATGAGAAACCTCCAGTGATGACGTTCATCCCCTCTGACCTGCCTGTCCCCACGTCCCAGGTACAGCTCCATGACATGGTGTTTGTCACTGTCAAGGGAAACTGAGGCGGTTGGCCTGATGATGACACATTGGTCTTCCACTGGAGATGGATGGTTCAACCAAGAGGGTATGACTGGTCTTGCACATGCTCAGTTGAGCTCAAGTGGTTCCATAGGCACAAGCTATATTTAACAGGGAATACCAACTCTGTGTGGAAATGTTACATAATCAACCAGTCGATGCACCCTGCAGTCATCTCCTGAAGGCGGCGGTAGAGCTGGCTGCCTGATTCAGCAGCTCCACCTTTTTTAGTTATTTATAGTAGTTTTTATACTGTTTGTTAAACCCGACATAGAAATTTAACCAAAATAACCATGGACACTAAACCTTTTATTTACTTTTTTACCGTTTTACTACTCATGGGGACTGTTTTTATTCCTGGTGGATTTGCGTGCTGTGAGACCGCTATTGTTTACTTTCAAGGACAGCTGATCGTGTTGGTTCAGCCAGCAATGGTTGTTGGCGAGCGGCCCTCTGTACCGGAGGAAATAAGGAGACGGCATCGGGGAAGCGGAGTTGGGGGTGAAGCGACGGATGAAGAAAAGGAGATATAAACCATATCTTCCTTCTAACATCGTGGGCGACGTGAGATCTCTGGGCAATAAGATGGAGGAGCTTACGGCACTGGTGAGAGAACAGAGAGAATACCGTGAATGCAGTCTTATGTGTTTTACGGAAACATGGCTGCAGGAGGTTATTCCTGACGATAGATTCACGGATGATGCAGTCTCCCAGGTCCTCCAACACCACTCTCTCTCACCTTGACAGTCAGAAGGGGGGCTATGTGACACTCCCCTGTGTGCCCGGATCCTGGACTTCCTGACGGCCAGGCCACAGGTGGTCAGGATGGGTAGACATCTAGCAAGCATCTGGCCTGGGAGCGACCCTCAGAGCCGCCCCCTGTCTACTCCTCTGCCATCCCCCAGACTCACTGAAGGGTTCCACGAAGTGGCTAATCTGCTGTTCCCCTTAGGGGAAATCAATATGACATGGCAGCCAAGGAGGAGGGAGGTGTGATGAACCTGTCCATCATTCATGGTGGGGTGATGGCAGGTTGGACTTGAAGATGGACTGATGGAAACTCCAATGCACTCCTTTGGAGAATAACATCGACCTGCATTATGTCGATAAAGCCTTTTGGCAATCCGTTGGAGCCCATTAAAACCAAGAATGCTTTTGAGTTCCTGCCATTGACTTCACTAACAACAGCTTTTTATGTTATTATTGTTGTTGACGTTGTCAAAGGACACCTCTAGCCTTGGTTGTGGACTGTGGGTCTCCCAGACAGCCAGCAATACGCATCCATCTTTCATTGTCAGCACCACTCTCATATGATGATAGAGGCATTCAGAGTTGCTTTGGATAGTGCATCTTAATTTCTCCCCCCAGACCCTCCTTGACCACTTGGCACCCTGCCCACCCACCCCCCACCCCCCTCTCCTAGACACGAAGTGCCCTGCTGTGTGTCACTTGCTCTCTGTTAATGTGAGATCCCTCTGATGTTAGGGCTCTGATTACACACTCCTACACACACACACACACACACATACATCATGCCCATTTTTGCTGAGGTGGTGGTGTAGGAAGACAGGATGATTTTGCACACACACAACACTCTTTTGCCCTTAAATAGCCCTGTTCACATGACCACCACCTTATATGTAGCCTAAGCCATCCCAGAGACATGGTCACGTGCAACATACCCTTAAAAAGCTTCATGGGCTTTGGGTACACATGTTCGCTCACACAGAGCCCAAGACAAGTGATTGCAATCATAGTAAAAAAAAAAAAGTGTGTGTCCCCCTCTCTGTGGAGGAGTGTGTACTTAAAGCAGAACAGTGATCCATATCTCACACGCTAATATACACACAAACACTCTGTCTGCTGTAGGGAGACATGGGAGAGACCGGGGAGAATGAAGCCCTATCAGGTTCTCTCCCGAGACACCATGCCTTTATGTGTGCCTGTCCCAGGAAGGATGCCAGGGAAGCCTTTCTGACCTTTTGAAATAAGTGAACCCCCCCCCACCCCCATTCCACTCCAATGTTTTGAGTGCCATCATTCTCTCCATGCTTTATAGCCACAGTCATTCAGTCATTGTCATGGCAAAGGTCGGTGTCTTGTTTAAGTGCATGAACCATATAACCTCTGCTCTTTTGTTGTCCAGGCCTACAGCATTAATCTAGTTTCTGGAGAAGTTATTTAAACCTATATTTAACCTCTGCTCTCATTTCACTGGGTTATAATAGTGTTTTCGGCTGGTGGCTTGGTCATGGTAGCAGCATTTCTCTGTTTCCAGCAGCACATTTCTTTTTCCGTTTAACCTTTGGATGGTCAAGCTTATCCCCTGTGGTTTCGTCTCCAGTTGGGAATAGCATGCAGCCAAGCCGAGCACCCAGAGAATCAGAGCCTCGTGTTCCCGTCGTTAAATGATATCTGATTATGTATTTGTTTGTTTGTTGCTTTTTTTCCTGATGAGATGTGCTGTTATAATTGCACTGAGATGGTGTGTGTGCGTGTGTGCGTGTGTGCGTGTGTGCGCGTGTGCGCGTGTGCGTGTGTGTGTGTGTGTGTGTGTGTGTGTGTGTGTGTGCGTGCGTTGTTGTTGTTTGTTTGTTTGTCCGGAACACACTGTTCCGGTGCCGAGGGAGTTGCCTTTGACATCTGGGGAGAACACTGTAAGGGCAGCAATAATGAATCATGCACTCAAGGATCAAAACTCAGGGGAAAGCACTTTTGCAACCGCTGCTTCAGGCAAGGACACGCTGTTTTATTTGTATGAAATTATCATGTTGTGTTTCAATGACCTGCTGCTATTGAGCAGTGAGCAGAGGCATCTTCCTGAAGACACTCTATCTGTACTGCAGCTAAGTCAATATCACATCCTCATTCTGTACTGTTTTAGTGGCATGCGTCGCACTTGCACAGGGGTACAGTTAGAGGTTTTAGAGATGTGAGTGTGTGTGTTTTCTGTCTGTAGGTGTGTTGTTTAGCCAGTTTTGCAGTTGGTGATGGTCTCGTAGGTGTGCGAGCTGTGTCAGTTGTCAGTTAGTGTTGGTGCTTCCCTGAGCTTTTCCCTGTGTTAAGAACCTCACACCACCATTGCCCTTATCCCCATACCCTTTGTATCTCTCCCCTGTCCTCTCCCTTTCTCCTCTCTGCTCATCCTTCTTGTGCTCTATCGTCCTCCTTGAAGTCTCCTCCCTCTTCTCCACCTTTCTCTGGTCCCCTTTTCTTAACCTTTCCCCCTCTATCTCTGGGGTGGTTTTGTTGGGCAGGTCATGGCGGTGTTATGTAACTGTGAATGGGAGACAGATGGACACACACACACACACACACACACATATAAATAAATAAATATATATATATATATATATATATCAGACACCCTCACCAGGGGATTGAAATGGGCCGCTGGTCTGTAGCCATGGCCCAACCTGCAGTAACTGGAGCTCCGGAGTGGAGCCATTGTGAAACGTCTGTGAGGTTTGTGTGTGCGTGTGTGCGTGTGTGTGTGTGTGTGTGTGTGTGTGTGTGTGTGTGTGTGTGTGTGTGTGTCTCTCTCAGGCCACAGTGTTCTGTGAGGCTGCAGTACTTTTCCACTAGTCACTGCTCTGCAGCTGTCTCGCTGTGCTGTGTAGGTGTGCCCTGCTCATTGGACCAAGCCCAGGTTTCCCCTCAGCACCACTCAGGGCCCATCAACACAGCCATCAGCCAAAGCCACGGATGGGCGGGCCAACTCACCTCACCTCAGCACCCTCTCTGCTGCTCTCTCTCTCTTCGTCAGCAACAGCGATGCTAGCCCTCCACAGCAGTCACAGCAAGCAGAGGGGAGGGAAGAGCGAGCGAGCGAGTTGGAGAGTAGAGTAACTCCAAAGTTTATCCAAAGTGGGAGAGGGTGGGGAGATAAAAAAAAAACATGAGGTCCAATAGCCTACAAGGAGAGTTGGAACTGTGCTACTGCCCATATAGCCTATAGCCACTATCAACAGCCTGAATTGTTGGCTATAAACACAAACGCATTGTAAACGCACACACACATCTGAGTCAAGAAGTCAAATCATTATAATAGTACACTTTTACACACACAGTTCACTAGAAGAACAATTGAACACAGAAGCACACACTGTACCTCACCGCCCAGACTCAACCACACAGACACCCTAGTACAATAAACCACCTGATATTGACCAATACTGCACAATCACGATAGGCATGGGATTGGTGGTTATGGCACTCATATGGAGGGTTATAGCCTCTCTCCCATGTAGGCTATCACAGGCCTGTCATGAAGAATTTGGATTGGCAGCAGTTGTAAAGCACATGCAAAAACCTGTGCCATCCTGTTTCCTAGTACTGACACTGGGAGGCATTTCTTTGTCTGTCAGTGTTAAAGATTTGAATGGCATGGAGAGAGAAGATGGAGAGAGAGATTAGATTTAGTAGTTGTGGTGTTAGTGAGCAAAGAGTCATGTGCTGGCCCCCTTTCTGTCACCTCACGTTTGGGAGGGAAAACTGACACACTTCTGGGTGATGAAATCTCAGGGACACAGGCACACACACACTCCGCCCCCAATATCACAAACACTTCAGATGGCCGAGCCCTGGTGTCAAGTTGACAGCAGAGACGCCCGGTTTAATCATCCTAAACTTCCCCAGAGTTCCCTTCAACACACCTTTTTATATTACGCTCTCTCTCTCTCTCTCTCACTCAGTTCTCCTCCCTTCCTCAGTCCACTGTGCTATTGCGGTATCGGTAGCTCGCTATATTCCACGCCTGTTTTCTAACCTGTGCAGTGCCGCAACTGAGGCCCACATTTCCATTGCAAAGATGCTATGAAGGTCCCTACTCACTGTATGGAAATGCCATGACGACACATTCAAACACAACCAAATCCCCCCTCGCTCTGACAGACACGAGAGACCTGTGAGCCTGAGGGCCAGGCTGCTGTAGTTCCCTCTGAGCCCTGGCTGACCTTCGCTGTCCTAACTAGTCCTTGTACCACTGTCACTACATACAGCTGGTCTGAAAGGCATCGAGCTGGAATACAGAGGAAAGGCCTGACCATAGAACTGACTCAACATGGACCCCATCATACCCCATACAAGTACCATGGTTGTGATTTAGTGATACATTGGGCGTCAATGACCATAAACCTGTGGTGTGAGACTCTGCCAGAGAGAGAATGATAGTATAAGCCTACATCAGACCTGGGGCTTAGGTTAGTCCAACCTACCCAACCACAGATGCCTCAGTCCTCTACAGCTCACTGTCTCTGGGGTGCACACTTGTAAGGTCTTATAGAGCTGGTCTTATCCAATTTTAATATTTGTGATTATGTTATTAACAATGATAACACACTTACATACATATTACATACATTAGCCTTCGTAAAACAACACTGACCAGAATGAATAGGCCTTATGGACTTAAAATTTGGTGTCAATGTGTGACTGGAGTTTTACGGAGCTGATGTTTCTGAGAACTGACCTAGCCTAGTTTTAGGTTTCATGTGTGTCGTAAATCCATCATGCATCCGTGAGTGCAACTCTTGTCCAGTGTCACTGAGCTTACCTTTATTAATACTCCCTTAATCCCCTACTACCCTCCCTTTCCACCTCTGGCTGGACTATAAGACTGCACAGGTCTACATGTAGACTCTACATTCTACTGATGTGGGCAAACAGTAGGCTGAAGCTGGTAGGCTAGATTAAACATAGCCATTGTTCTCAATGTAACATTGATAGGGATACTGTTTGTGGCTAGACTGTTTGGCCTGTCTCCTTCCACCCAAAGTCTCTGTTTGGAGAGAGAAGAGCCTTGTAGTTTTGGCAGTCTGATCCAAGTGATTGGATGAGTAACGTGTGGCTGTCCCTGCCGAGAGATCCGGAAAGAGATAACGAGGTGTCCTCCAGCCAGTGCTCTCTCCTCTGTCCCCTGTGTACACACACACACACACACACACACACACACACCATCCTCCTACCCTCCCACCCTCCCCAGTGTGACAGATGATGAGTAGCCCTTTCATGTTACCTGGAAACCAGGATCTGGGGGGGGCAGGGTGGGAAGAGGAAGAGGTAGGCGGTTTGATAGGAAACAGATGGGCTGGCCCCAGGATGAGGGTGAGTGTGATGACCTCATCACCGTGAACCCATCACCACTCTGAGCTGTTATACAACAAGGCCACCACCTGCACCTGCCCTTCTCGCTGGCTGTCCTTAGGTGTGTCTGTGTGTCTGTCAGTGGAGATAGACATCGGAGGATTTATTGTAATGCATGGAATGAAATGAGGAGTGGTATCAAACCTTTTTACGTGTTTCATTGAGTTTTATTGCTCCGTGTTTTTCCACATGTATTGTAGTAAATCTGTTGCCAGGGCTTCTGATTCACCTCCTGAAAGGACGAAGAGGATCAGAGTGGTTGTATTTCCAGCTGAAGATGTTATGAATGAGTGGTTTAATTTTTAATCGTTTACGCAATGAGTTAAGTGAGAAATGCTGTTTTAAAAAGACACCAAGCCATCTATCCATCTCTCATTGGTCTTGTCTCTCTCTCTCTTTGTTTTCGTCCTCCAGAGTATTGCACAAAGTTAAAAGCTGTGCTCTTGGCTATCTGAAATGGCTCAGCAGCCATTCATCCGTCAATAGATCTGTGCGATCTCTAAAAATGCATTCTCTGCGTAAGGCCTGGATGGCCAAAGCATCTAAGAGCAGTATGTAAGCCATTCAGAAGCTGAACGCACGCAATATCATCCAAGGGTTTTTATAGTCTTAATTAATGGACCAATAGTATTTTCTTTAGCCCACAAATTTAATAATCCAAACATTATAATTACATTATGTTGGACAAACAATTTGTGGATGTTTTTTTCTTATCTTGGTAAGAGTGCTCTCGACCACTTAAGAGAAGAGCAAAAATAAGAAAGCATTGGTGAATCCCAGAAATCAATGGGTACTAATAAAATAAAAACAAATCGTGGATACGAACAAAAATAAGAGGAAATTTGTTTGTATATCGCTTCCTGCATGAGGCCCAATTTGTCGCCATCCATGCTGTGGAATAAGTGTAGTTTACAGCCTCTTATGTAGATGTGTGGGTGTGTGGCCCAGTGCCTTTGATGTGCCTGCTGTATGTGTTGCACCGGTTGTTTAAATGATAGCCTACACTTTGTTGTCAATGCTGGTATTTATAGACCTGTTCGCTCTGACACAGCGTGCATGTGTGGCCTATTATTAGTCAGTCAGTCTGTCTGTCTGTCTGAATAGTTGGTAGCAGGTGGTATCTGTAGTGGGGGGCTTACACAGTGACCTGTGAGGATTTGGTCAGCGTGCATATCTCATCTGATCTGATCTGATCTAATGTGATGTTATCTGAGGAGATCTGTCTGGGAAATGTCCAGACATTATCCCTGTGGGGAGGTGAGCCTTTTTTCCACTGCTCCAACCCAGAGTGATGGGGGGGGGGGGAGGACACAGATCAGCGGAGAGGTGTGTTTGTCTGTGCGTGACAGACAAACACACCTCGTGGGTTCTGTTTGTGTGCGTCCTTGAGTGAGTAATGGATCCTATATGAGCTGAGGTCTAACTTGTGTGTGACCTTCACAGTTCCTGCTCTCAGTCTTCCAGCTCCTCTCTCCAGTCTGAAGTCATTCAGCACCTTCATATTAGCCCCACTCCAGTTACTCTTGTCCTCTGGCCGTGCTCCTGGCCTCACGTGGGCATCAGACCGACCTCACCTGCTCCCTCCTCCCTCTCATGCCCTTCTCATGTCCTTCTCATGCCCTTCTCATGTCCTTCTCATGTCCTTCTCATGTCCTTCTCATGCCCTTCTCATGTCCTTCTCATGCCCTTCTCATGTCCTTCTCATGTCCTTCTCATGCCCTTCTCATGTCCTTCTCATGCCCCTCTCATGCCCCTCTCATGCCCCTCTCATGCCCTTCTCATGCCCTTCTCATGCCCCTCTCATGCTATTCTCCCCCTGCATTTTGTGGGGCTTTCTGCCTGTGGTCCCTGAAGAACCAACCAGTGTCTACACACACACACACACACACACACACATGCACGTGCGTACGTAGTGATAAGTGACATACCTGACACCTGTGGACTCAATCAATGTTCCATACAGTTTTGCCCTTAAGTGACAGTTCTCTGAATCAGATGCTGTTATGTTTTTCCTTACCGTTGTAATCTGTGTCTAGAAGAGGAATGAGGGGGAGGGATTTCTGTGTCCAGCAGCTCAGGAAACTCAGCAGCACCACCTCTCCTATCCTCTCCTTTCTTCTCTTCCTTCTGCTCCCATCCATGCTCCCACTCACCCCTCCTCTATCCACTAACTGTCTGTGGAACTCAATTTCCATGCTGTACAAGGCTGTTCCCAGTCAACAAGTTGCGCCTTACTGTGTTACAGCAATTAATCATCAGGCAGCTGAGAGACGAGCACTCTTAAGACTGTTGTTTTCATCAACTGACACCATTGAGTTCTTACGGTTGTTTAAATTTGAGGGCTTGTGTGTGCGGTGCAAAGTGAATGTGGGCACTGGGCACCTGCATTGTTTTATTGCCAGTCTGTCTCTCTCTCTTGCTATCTTTCTCCCTTCTTCCATTCCCTCTCTCTTATCCCCCTCTGGACTATGGAAATGCTGCTTGTTCTGTCAGGTTGTTGAAACGCTTCTGTCATACAGAGAAAAAACGGCTGAGTTCAGTTTGCCCTCCCTCCCTCCCTCCCTGTCTGTTGTTGTGCTTCTTTCTCTTGCTCTCTCTCTCTCTCTCCCCCTCCCCCAGACCCCCCTCCCTCCCTTCCTCCCTCTCTCTCTCTCTCTCTTTGTTTGCTTGCTCTCTTCCCTAGAAAAGTTGCCACCCAACAACCTGCTCCTGGTGCTCGCGATTGGTGGATGTGGGTTGAGAGGGCGGGCTCTGTGTCTGCTTGTGAGAGGTTTACCAGTCGCGAGCGAGCACTCTGGCTGTCAGACGGGTTTCAGTGCGCGGACGAGACACACCAAGGAGACACACTCAGGCTCTGTGGCACTCAGACCTGCAGCTGCAGCGCTAAACCTTTTATTTATTAAGCACAGGACATAAAGGCCTTTCTGTTCCAACACTGCTAGGGGACTAACTAAAGCCAAGAGAACAAAAGGGATTTAAGATCAACTCTTTTTCTCTCTCTCTCTCTTTCTTCCTCCTTCTTGTCCTCTTTGTTTTTTCGTCCTGCAGAATCCCTCCTGCACAGACAGGAGGTCATCGGGACCCCCACTGAAGACGGAGGGATCAAAATTAAGCAACAAAAACAAGACCAAAAGGCTCTCTCTTCTCCCTCTGACTCCGGTGTGTGTGTTTGCGTGCGTGCTTGCGTGCTTGCGTGCATGCGTATGTGTGTGTTAGTGCGCATCCAGCTATCCGGCTTCGGTGTCAGTGTGTGAGAAAGCTAATGC
>NC_139658.1:2427894-2597894 GCF_951799395.1 Argentina silus
CTCTGCTTTTTAATATTTTCTACAGGGAAATTGAATATTTCATCAAGAGAGCTAAAACACAAATTGCAGTGCTGATCCATGATACCGATGTCTTACGTATGTCTTTCTACTTCTCTCTCTCTCCGTTTCTCTCAGGTGAGGTATCAGTGAGTTTCGAGGAGGATGAGGACGGGAACTTGTGCCTCATAGCATACCCCCTGCACAGTGACAATGGGGTGGAGGACCTAGAGAACAAGGACCCCTCGGCCGACTGCGAGCCCAAGAGTAAGATGCACAAGTGGGGCAACAAGAAGCCGTCAGCCCTGCTTCTGGACAATGACAACTACAGCAAGGAGAGCTGGGTCCGACACTCCCGCAAGGACAAGGACAAGAGGTGAGAGGAGACAAACATAGACACACTTATACAGAGATACATAGATAGACACCCATATAAACATAGACACACTTATACAGAGATACATAGATACACCCATATAAACATAGACACACTTATACAGAGATACATAGATACACCCATATAAACATAGACACACTTATACAGAGATACATAGATACACCCATATAAACATAGACACACTTATACAGAGATACATAGATACACCCATATAAACATAGACACACTTATACAGAGATACATAGATACACCCATATAAACATAGACACACTTATACAGAGATACATAGATACACCCATATAAACATAGACACACTTATACAGAGATACATAGATAGACACCCATATAAACATAGACACACTTATACAGAGATACATAGATAGACACCCATATAAACATAGACACCCATATAAACATAGACACCCATATAAACATAGACACCCATATAAACATAGACACACTTATACAGAGATACATAGATAGACACCCATATAAACATAGACACCCATATAAACATAGACACCCATATAAACATAGATACACCAATATAAACATAGACACCCATATAAACATAGATACACCCATATAAACATAGACACCCATATAAACATAGATACACCCATATAGAGAAGTACAGATGCACTCATACTAGCATGTGCACAAATACTATACTGTAGCCCACCATATCTATGATCAGGGTATATAACCCTATATTAATAATATATAATATATATATTTCAGTCAGGTATAATGTTTGCTCAACAGCCCAGCTACAGTACATCACGAGCGTGAGCATAGACGTAGTAAAGCATAGACGTAGTAAAGCATAGACGTTGCGTAGCTCCTGTAGCAATAGCCAAAAATTAGGTTAGGTTTCTATTTTTGCTCAACGCCTCAAATGATTTCAATGCTTTTTGGACATTTCACTCACATATTCACTCAGCTTCATAGTATGGTCATATAATAGAAACATTGATAATAGTACACACATTCAATAGTGGTAACTGTATGACTAATAGAAATACAGTCCTCGTTTATATTTGGAGGTAGAGGACAAACCCCAACTCAAAGATATTCAGATTTGACAGGACTCTCAACATAAAACAACAAGTTCAACGACAGGAACCGATACATTTAAAGTTCGTTGCAGAAACAGACTAGGAGGGATAATTATTCTGCATCCACACTGAAACTGTTCACGTTTTTTGTGTAGCAGGTTAAATGACTGTGCTGACGTGTACGTTCATGTTTGTGTACGCTGCATCCCTGTGTACATCCCGGTACAGCACCTATGTAAAAGCAGCACTGAATTCTGTCCCCAGCGCCCTTGTCTCCACTCTCAGTCATGACTAGGCGTCTGCTTTAAATTAGATTGACATGTGAGGAGCTGAGGAGTGGGGGCAACCTGAGTCCCGTTAAGACAATCCACCCACTGAGGTGGGGAAGGTGCATTTGTTCTCTCTCAGTTCTAACACTGACGACACACACACACACACATTGGCACACTGACCACGCTGACCTAGACACACAGACAAACACACACATAGCACTAGGTTATATACAACCCACCTGTAAAGGAACACTTCATAATGCACTACTGTACTAGACATGACATCAATTGATATGCATGCTGTATCTCCAGTTTTTTAGACTGCATTGATCCATTGTACTACACTTGTACTCCTTCCTGACTCCTCTCTCTCTCCCCCCTCTCTCTCTCCCACAGTCATAAGCGTGTGGAGGATATGGAGCTGGAGTGGCTGCAGAAGGCAGAAGTGTCGAACTTCAGTCTGGAGAGCGGTAACAGCACTGTGCCCCAGCTCAAACACAACCCCTGGAGCCTCAAGTGTCACCAGCAGCACCTGCAGAGGATGAAGGAGAATGCAAAGCATCGTAACCAGTACAGTATCCTTTCACTGGAGAAAAACACGGCTCTTTAAAGCAGCCCTGGCGCACTGGCTCTGGAAATAAGGCTATTTTATCCAAAGCACCCAACAAGCTTACAGCTAATCCTCTCATGCAACTGTATGGTACTTTAGTAGTGAAGAAAAGTGTGGAAAGAGACCCTAACCCGATCTGCTATATTAAAGTAATAAGTTATGATAAATGTATGTCTGGTCTGTGCATTAAATTATTGAAGGCTGATTGGAATACAGGTCTTGGTAATATACAGTATTAGTACACATTTTTGTGCACAACCAGGACCATTGAGTCAGGATATAGCAAGACTTTTGTAGTCCACAGTCCCTCTGGTGGTTAAATACCCTTGACTCAGAGCCTCTTCCCAGAATTCATCCTGCTGGAGAACCTGACGTGGCGCCACAACATGCCATGCGTGCTGGACCTGAAGATGGGCACACGCCAGCACGGAGACGACGCCTCAGAGGAGAAGAAGGCCTTGCAGATCCACAAGTGCCAGCAGAGCACCTCCGCCTCCATAGGAGTCCGCCTCTGTGGCATGCAGGTGGGCACGGTGTCGATGTATGCACACAGATGGGTATTGCTTATGGATTTAGGGTCACATGGTGGATTGAGATTAGTGGATTGTTAGCAAGGTTTGAACGAAGGCAGAAGGCATAGTAAGGGGTAAGGATGGAGAAGATTTGGGGAAGAGGGTATACTGTGGTAAGTTTAGGACCATATCTCAGTATCAGTTCAGAATGACAGGCCCTTAATAGAGGAAAGCAACATTATGTTCTAACCCCCCCCCCCCCTCTCTTCTCCCTCCCAGGTGTACCAGTCAGACTCGGGCCAGCTGACATTCATGAACAAGTACCACGGCCGTAAGCTGACCCTTCCAGGCTTCAAGGAGGCCTTGTTCCAGTTCTTCCACGACGGACTGCGACTGCGGCTCGAGCTGATCTCCCCGGTCCTCCGCAGGCTCCGAGACATGCAGGCCGCCCTGGAGGACTGCGAGTCGTACCGCTTCTACTCCAGCTCCCTCCTCATCATCTACGACGGAGAGCCCCCCCCCCGCACACGCACGCACAGGGGCCCCGAAGACAGGCTGTCTGAGGAGGAGGAGGAGGAGGAGGATGAGGAAGAGGAGGAGGTTGAGGAGGAAGTTGAGGAGGAGGAAGAAGAGGCGGGGGCGTTTGGCTTTCCCCACAGCTCTGCGTCGTCCAGTGTCATTAGTAGCAACAGTTGCTCCAGCAGCAATAGCGGTAGCACTGGCGGTGCCACCAGTATAGGGCGTCACGCTCCCCACCCAGACACAGGCCCCGCGGTGGATGTCAGGATGATAGACTTTGCCCACACCACATGCCGCCATTATGGGGAGGACAGCGTGGTGCATGAGGGTCAGGACAGCGGCTACATCTTTGGCCTTCAGAACCTCATCACCATCATCTCCCAGCTGGAGGACCACAGCACAGACTAGAGCTACTGAATACACACACACACAGACTCTCTCTCTCTCTCTCTTTATGACCCATGGAAGAAACCGCTAACTGGACTACAGAGGATGCTTAGGGAGGACTTGGGGACATGTTTTGCTCTCCCTCCTACCCAGGACATTGGACATTGCTGTAGCCAGTCTTTCCACAAGTCTCCTTGTTTCTGTTGTTGGTGCTTCTCTTGGTGTTTCTGTTTCTGTATCCATAGGGGATAAAATGGGTTAAAGAGATGTTTGTTATCTTCTGTTTACTTGACTCAGTGATTTGTTGCCCTCATGTGTTCTTATTCTGTTACAATGTTGAGTTTTCTGGAAAAATAAAAGGTTTGACAATAGGTCCAAGACAGCAAGGATGGATTCCAGTTGTCCTACTAACAAGGTGGCAGCAACACACACACACACACATTCACCAACACACATTTACTGATGCTCATTTGTGCTACTAATGGAATAGGTCTTCCTGAGACAGCAATAGGTGTGCCTGTGTGAGAGTAAAGTTGAGGAAAGGCAAAAGGATGTTGCACCTTTCGTTCTTCTTCTCTAGCAATTATTTTTGCCATCCCTCCTTCCCCGTCCCTCCTCAAAGAGATTATATTCAGATACATGTAGGTATTAGAAACATACAGAGGCTATATAGATATTTATTTATTTGACATGTTTCTTATATAACTAAAACATTAAAAAGAATGTGAATGGAGATACAAAGACTACATTCCATATTATCAATGTTATAATAATAATATTATTAATGAATATTGTTATTTGACATCTGTTCAGATACCTCTATCTTGTTTATCTGTGTTGTCACAGTTTGTTGGAGGAGAAATAAAGACCTTTTGTTTGTGGTAAATGGCCTGCTCTGTTTATTTGTACTCTTAGCTGCTGTAGATAGACAGTGAAACAGGAATGATAGTACTGTACTTATTAAAATGAGGCTACAGCTAAATTCTCTGGAAGTTGGAAAAGTTTGTGTGAATGTGAGGGAAAAACCACTGTGTGGTGTGTGTGTGCATGTGTGTGTGTGTGTGTGTGTGCGTGTGTGTGTGTGTGTGTGTGTGTGTGTGTGTGTGTGTGTGTGTGTGCACCTGCGTGCAAGAGGGAGAATAAGAAGAGGGGGAATGACTGTTCTGAGTGCCAGCTCATTAATGAAGAATGTATTCATCCATGATTAGCTTGGAAAGTATGACAAGACTGCAACACAATAACTCTGTGGTCCAGTCTGCACCACCTGTTGATTGTCCTTAAGATAAGATCTCAGAGCTATTGGATGATTATGTTCAGTAGATACAAAATACACCATCATGTTTGTGTATTGTCTGATGGCGTGGTTTCGATCAACACAAATGATACTGTATTACCATAACACAGAGTGAAACAAATATATACATGATGCTATGCATAAACCATTAGCCTCTTCTCATAGCTTCATACACAATGTGCCAGGAGTCTGTTGAGAAAGACAAATAACCCATAGAGAGGGAGAAATGACGAGAGGGAGACAGAACATGCTGTATGTGTGGTGATGATGGCAGATGGAGGCTGATGCTAGTGAGAGCACCAGTGAGGTCACCCAGGGCTAGAGGGAGACTGTGTCTCAGGCAGCCATGGCCAGGTCCTAACCAGTCTGAGGCAGAAAGAGTGGGAACCAGAATAAGGAGGAGAGTCACAAGTCAGTCAGTCGTTTAGTGTCTAAGGAATGCTATGAGTCACAACCTTCAGGACGCGTGTGTCCACTCATCTGCTCAGTGAATGGGTCTTTAAAACTCAGACAACTTTGCTCTCTCTTGTGTACACAGTGTGGATGGACCATTAGGTTATCTGCCCAATGTTGTCTCTAGAAAACACAGCAGCTCAACCTTAGCCAGTCTGGGTCTCAGTAGTATGTTCTCTGTAATCTACAGTAGTTTAGTATAATCTGAGATCTTTTCTGCTGTTTTCCTGTCATGCTGTGAATGATTTAGGGCAGAGTGTCATCTTAAAAACCAGGTCTGAACCTTTAGTGCTGGTTTATGACCCAGAGGACACAAATGGTTGGTTTGTATTGTAGAGAGGGCAGCTAGTTGGATCATGGCAGGGGTCACAATGATTACACACAGGATGTGCAGTACACACACACACACACACACACACACACACATACACACAATTAAAGCTTGAACCCATCACTGTTTATCCGATGTGATTTAGTCTCATTGAAGATATTTGATGTGGTTGTCCCATTGCTTAGTGCAAGCTGCTACACTATGCTGTCTGTTGGGAGGGGGCTTCAGATGATGTTGATGTAACAGCCTCTGGGTCACTGGGCTTCTGTCACCTCATTCTGTGTGTGTGTGTGTGTGTGTGTGTGTGTGTGTGTGTGTGTGTGTGTGTGTGTGTGTGTGTGTGTGTGTGTGCTTGCGTGTGTTTTGTGTGTGTGTTTGCAAGGTCTATACCCTTGCCATCCTTTGCTAAGCTTGCCATTGCAAGTACTGACTGCATAACAGTAGTTATGCCATAGCAAATAAAATTGCTATGGCAACAGCAGTGTAGTATTTTTAGGATTTTCTCTGTAGCTGAGAA
Source organism: Argentina silus (assembly GCF_951799395.1). Classification (NCBI taxonomy): domain Eukaryota; kingdom Metazoa; phylum Chordata; class Actinopteri; order Argentiniformes; family Argentinidae; genus Argentina; species Argentina silus. The sequence continues at coordinate 2,434,242 of NC_139658.1, forward strand.
TGAATGGTGTCCCAGATTTTTGTATGGGTGTGGTCAGATCCTAAATGATTAAATACAATGTCTTCCAAACACTTTATTTTAAATGCCAATGTGTTGTTCTTCAGTTAACTCAGGGCTAAAATCAACTCTCAGTGATTCCTACAGAGCTTCCGCTATTCAGCATGTGCCTGGTCAGTGGGAAAGAGATTTTAGTGATGATGGAAAGAAAATGTCTGTGTCTATTCCAAACCTTTTTTCCGTAGCCTAATGGTTGTTGCTTTGTTTCTCTTCCTGTTTATAGGATCCTTCTCCGACCTCCATTCACTTTTACTTCTCTATTTATTGTATAAGATACATTGTCAGGACATGAGTGAATAGTGTTTACTGAAAAATCAAATGGACCCAGAATGCTTTCAAATGTAATGTTAATTCCTCTTAAACACTCTCACACCCTGCCAGGACACACACACACACATACACACACACACAGATTAAGTGTCATATCCTCTTATTTCTGAGCAGTTGGGCTCAACAAGAAGGATGCAAAAGGGCATCAAGAGAAATAAACAAATCCATACCCGCATATTGTAGGGTAAAAAAAACAGACACACAAATATGCTTTGTTGAACTGAACAGTGCTTGCAGTCAGATGAACACACAAGCACACAGGCACCTTATCACAACCACCATCTCTCACTCCATCCCTCTGTCTCCTCTCGAACACTCAGACACTCCTTTGTCTATCACACAAACACGAGCTGCGGTTCATACTAATTGGCTAGTGGCTCTGCTGCTTTTGTTCGTCGAGACTGAGTTTGTGGGTGTGTTAGAACAAGCTAGCGTTGTTGTGGTTGTGGTGTTTTGACAGAGGTTAAATTGAGACCACCTCAGTGCCTGAGAGGGCGACCAGCGACAAGTTCTACACAGGCGGTTACATAAACAGAACAATGCTGTGACAGTTGGAGAGAGGAGATGGACTGATAAAAAATAAATGAAAAAATAAAACTCTCTGTCTTCTCCAACCCCCCTCTCGCTCTGGGAGATTATGCAAAAACTCCACAGCAATGAGGATGATGATGAATAGGGAATTATGTAGCTGATCTTTTGGATCCTTCAGATGACAGCTGATGGGGCTTAGGCAGTCATTGATGAAAGTGTGTTTGTGTGCGCGTATGTGTGTTTGTGTGTGTATATGGTGTGTGTATGATTAAGGCCCATTCAGAAGTCAGTTTGCAGGTCTCGTGGAGTGGAGAGAGATTTTGCAGGCTTTGATTAATCAGGAGGCAAGGTTATGACGGATAGAGAGAGATGAGAACACTAAGAAGACAGATGTGCTGTAAGAGAGATTAATCTATTCTATATCTTCCTTTAACTGGATACTCACTTAATCTCTCAGTCAGCGTGCATTACACGTAAGGCACGTATGGAAGCCTCTAAGGATAAATGACAGCTTCTTGTTCATCATCTCCTTGCTTGTGTCAGCCATCAGGTTGGGCAGCTCCATACACAGATCACAGTCATTATGCGGTACATCCTGGCAAAGCTTTGTGTGTCTCAATCTAACTGTATTGTGTACCATGAGCAATTAATTATTATTAATGTGAGAGCAATTTTGTAAAATTAGTGATGAAAATATGAAAATGTCCCTTGGGCTGTGTGATTGTTTGTAGGTTCTGAAAGCCTAGACCAGACAGAGCTTCACCATGGAGCTCAAGTGACCTTAACATCTGTGGTGGTTTTAGACCACACTTTCAGATGATAGAGGGAGGTAGATAGAGGGAGAGATTGTGAGATAGAGACAGAAAAGGAGGAGAGGAGAGGACAAACCAGGCCAAGATGGAATTAGAATCTTACATAAGGGCTGCAGTGACGTCATTTGATATGGCACAGGGCAAGAATTATCCCAAGGGTTCTGTCAGGGCTGGTCCACACACAGCCTGCTCTGTCATACAAGTTGACATTGACTTCTAAATTACTTTAATGAGCTGCACACCCGAAAAAATGATTTGACACGTGCTTACCAAGTTGAAATGCCAATTATTCTCTGTCCATAAGGATCAGAACAGTCAACCACAAATTCTTCTGGGAGGAGGTGCAATCCTGTATATACCTGTATGCCTTTATGTTCAATGGGAAAAAACAGTTTTAGTCATATTTCTATGTAATCATTCTTCATCATTAGTTCTCAGTCAGTTGACAGCAATGGGCTTCTTTTGAATAAAAACATCTGCCAGAGATTATAATGATATGATCTCTATCATTCCAACACTCTATTTAATCAGAACATCCTGTCCAATAATAATATTTGGCCCCTCCCTCCTTGTCTGTGAATCTATTCTGAGTTAAAATTACATAACTGCTGTGCTTATTGCCATGATGCGAGAGGCAAGGGATGCTGTGCATATGAGTGTGTGTGTGTGTGTGTGTGTGTGTGTGTGTGTGTGTGTGTGTATGAGTGTGTGTGTGTGTGTGTGTGTGTGTGTGTGTGTGTGTGTGTGTGTGTGTGTGTGTGTGTGTTTATGTCCCAGCTGGTAAACAGCTCAGGACAAGTGTAATACTGAGAATCATTGGGAAGATGGATGGAGTAACACATACAGTCATTAACTGCATGATTTCATCTCTGTAACCCAGCACACACGGTGGTCACTACTCATCTCACACACAGCTATTGCATACAGATGTCATTGACCTTTATTGACAGGCTCTGCACAGTATATAGGTCAAGGATGTATTTAAACTCAACTACTCCACTGATCAGAACTGAATCAGATTAACAATCTGCAGAGGTCTTAGTGTTTGATTGTTTGCTTGATATTGACAATGGATTTCAGTTTTCTTTGTATGTTACACAATCACTAGCTGTTGCTAATATGAACATATTGCGAGTTGACAGTCCTCACTATATCAGGGTGTCATGTGGTATCTCAGGTGATGGGAATACTGGTGAAGTGAAATACTATTCTCTTCTACGTTTTTTTTTTTAATTGTTTTTTTTATTTTTTACTATATTCTATTCTATTCTGTCTAGTCTTGGAGAAAAAGAAAAAGTATATGATTGATTCCCTAAGTGGGGTAACCCAAACTCAGTGATATAATTATGTTCTGTGCATATCCCATACATATGAATGGAGACGCTGATTGCAAACTGACTGACTCACAGTCACACACATGCCTCCACACCTAGCAATACATTGTATATATAGCCGCCTCTAAAAATAAGGAAAAAACTATCTGACTAATTTGAGTGGACGCAAATTAACTGTCCGCCCCCGTCACTGTGCGTTCTAGTACACAGATCAGCTTCCCACTCCTCAGTCTGTCTGTTGGTGTGTCTGCCCTGGTCTGCACATTGCTCTGAGTGAACGTATGTTTCTCTATATGTCGACAGTTATGTGTTATTGAAGATTGGCAGATTTTTTCCTTTGAGGCTGGTGACCACTGATGCTTCATGTTGAAATTGAGACAGATCCTCCTCCTGTCACTGAAACATGTATTGTAGACATACAGTATATCTGTCACTAACAGAGAGTGGCCATAACCCTATCCTTCACAAACCAACCAAACTCTTTCATGACCTTTGCTGAATGTCACTCTTAGAGTGGCAAATAAATAAAGGGTCTGGGAAATGCTGTCAGTTGTGATTATGAGACTATTCCTCTGCATTGTGAAAGACTCAATCTAAAGGTTTATGTATTGGAAATGCTGTGTAAATATTTGAGGGGTCAATGAATGATTAGTATCGTGTTTTTGACTGAAGAATAAATCAGTGGGTTGGCTAAAGGTACAAAGGGACAAGTCAGATGGTTTTGAAGTCAGTGAGACTGACAGATTTTTACACGACTACTGGATACCTGGATACCTGTTTATGGATGTTTGTAACCCATCCTTTTCCTCACAGGTATGTTAACAACAGATGTGACTGTTAACTCTTCACCCTTCAATCTTTTGGACCAGGTGTGGATACAAGCCACCCCCCAGGGGTTCTATGTAATAGGGGCAGTCTGAAACTTAAGTCTGTACACTTAACTTAAAGCCAGAGAGACGCAGCATTCTCTTTCATGACTACTCAACCTGATTAAAGAACAGATGTAGTTCCAGGGACGAGGGAGGGGAGGGGTTAGGGAAGTATCTCCAGAAATGTGATGCTCATCCTGATTATTGACATTTCCTCACAGAGCACCTTGTCAGTGTTATGGCATGTAGGTCTACAGTCAGAAGTGTGCATCTCATTTACATGTTTCCTTTTCCTTTCATGCTTCTTGTGATAATATCTTTTGATAATTGCTCTCATCAAAAGACATTGCATTTGTGCGTTTCTATGAACGTTTCTTCTCAATTCGCAACAAACAACCCACTACATAGAGTCGCCTGTCTGTCTGATTGTAGACCTAAAGGGTAGGCTGAGGTGTGAATAACACACATTGAATGATCATGAGTGGTATACTGCTGACCCCTCGTGGCAATTTATCTGTTACACAGACATTTAACTGGAACTGTCTCAGTTTGTAACTGTATAATGTGCAAAAAGTTAAATTCCTTTCCTTCAATTAAAAGATATCCAGCTAATTAACTACCTTCTGCTGCATTAAAGATCCCCCCAAACAAAATGCCTACCAGAATCACAAGGCCAAGAATGCTATTCCATGGATCGATCCATAAATCAGAGGTGGACTATAAACCATAGACTAACTAATGGAAAGATTTGAAAAAAGGTCGTGTATTTACATTGCAGTGCAGGTGGACCAGTGAGAACCAGTCATCACTTGCTTGACATCAAATTCTCCAGACAACAGTTTTTCTAGTTTTGTATTCCATCCTGTGCAGTAGTTTTTCTTCTTCTATGCCCAGATTTCATAAACTATGAATCACTTCTGTTCAACTAAAATTATGCAGTCTTGGTCTGAATCCCCAAGGTTATCTAATGTATCATTCAACTAATGTGCTGATTGCTCAAGAAACTGAGAGGAAAGAAGATCTGACGTGTAGTAGGGTAGTAGCAGTTTCTTTGGTGACGTGTCTTTCTTTTCAGTGCGGAGCGGCTGGATGGTGCCACATAAACTGTGCTGATCCTTCATAGTGGCACCACAATTACATTAGGAATCGGACAAAGGACACCATGGGCAGTGAGTGTTCTTCCTAATCTATGTAGTTGTCTTTTTTTACCAGTGAATTGCTTGTCAAATGTAACTTTGAAATGTGTATTTGTCCATGGCATGGCATGGCATGATTGAACATTAGCTTGCTACTAGCCAGCTAATGCTAACATCAGCTGTAGCTAGCTAGCTTGCTAATGTGCCCTCAACTAGCTAGATACATAGCTAGGCCCCCTTTAAAAAAAAACAACCGTTACCTTTATCAATTCAGCAAACAAATGTTTAATTGGGTTAAAATATATTTAACGAAATTGGCTGCCAGCGTAATGTTGGCTAGCTAGCCATGGCATAGCTACAGCTGTCTGACACTGTCAGTGGTGCCAGCTAGACTATCTAGCCTGCCCCTAAATGTTTGGGATTTTGTGCATCTAACTACACAAGATAGCAACCTATCTATCACCAGCCCTTAATTTAGCGTTGCATTTATTTTGACAGCACTGCAGACTTGCTACCTACTACTATGCATAATTCCGAGTTAGCAGTCTGAGTCTATTTTAATTTCTAGGATTGAAATGGTTGTAAATACATTGGCTACCGTTACATTGCCTTTTGTCTCTCTCAATGAGATCTACTGATCATGAATTCCACAACACTTGTTCAGTCAGTATTTTCTAGCAAAGATTATAGCCAGATCTTTTAGTTTGTAGGTGGAATCATTTTTGCATGCTTTGGAGTGATGACGTTTCACCTTGACACTGTTGACTGTCAGAGGATCAGCTACTGAGCAAAGTTATCCTACCACACTGTTGAGGGGCAGTCAAATAGTTTACTATGTTTTAATCATAATGGTGGTTGACATGTCCTAAGTGAACCAATTTCTCTTTTCTCTCCTAAGTCAAATTTTTGGAAGTCATCAAGCCGTTCTGTGCGGTTCTACCCGAAATTCAGAAACCAGAGAGAAAGGTACAGTTTGTTGCCGTTTTGTGTTTAAGCTCTCTCTTAATCTGTTGAACCTGATGTAGTAGTATGCAACTTGGTGCTTCTATCTGAACAATACATCCCTCTTCTTCTTGCACCCCTACAGATTCAGTTCAGAGAAAAAGTGCTATGGACTGCTATCACTCTCTTCATCTTCCTGGTGTGCTGCCAGGTTAGTATCTGCAGGTCTGAAATGTCAGCACGTTAGTGACAATTAATCTATGGAACTTGCAGAGAAACTACTCAAGCTATCTAGGATCGTATTGACACTAGCTGATAATGCAGTGAAGGCCACTGGTTATGACTTGAATTGGCTCAAACTTTTGGGTGTTTTTGACGGATATATTGAGTTTTAATCGTTCTTGTTCTCCAGATTCCTCTTTTCGGCATCATGTCGTCAGACTCTGCAGATCCCTTCTACTGGATGAGAGTAATCCTGGCTTCCAACAGAGGTGAGTTGTCTGGCTCTACATGGTCATGTTGCAAGAGGGCATATATTGCTGAACACATCCAAAACATCTCTTCTAACATGGAGAGAAACAATTCTCTTTGATGTTATCAAGTCTTGTCTCCTTTGACAAGCAGCCATGGCTGACATTCTTTTGCTGATATGTTGCTTTGATCAGAGCTTTGCCTTGGTTGATTCCACTTCTACTACAACAGTGTAAGCTTGTCACAATGATTGATTGATAACAACACTGTCTCTCTCCCCCATTTGCCAGGTACTCTGATGGAGCTGGGTATCTCACCCATCGTCACCTCAGGCCTCATCATGCAGCTGTTGGCTGGAGCTAAGATCATCGAGGTCGGTGACACACCCAAGGACAGAGCACTCTTCAATGGAGCACAGAAACGTATGTCCACCTTACAAACAACTCACTGTTACCATTCACACGTAAGCAGTATTAGCTAAAGGCATTTATGAATCATAAGTTAGGGAATGATAAAACAATCAATGAGCTAACACTGACTCTGTGAGGTTTGTCATGTGTTTAAGGACATCTGTCCACAACAGTTCAATGATATTGAATGCAACCCAACTTCCTTTGTCCCCTGCAGTGTTTGGAATGATCATCACTATTGGGCAGGCCATCGTGTATGTGATGACTGGCATGTATGGAGACCCCTCAGAGATGGGTGCTGGGATCTGCTTGCTCATCATCATTCAGGTTAGACTCCTCTCCACTATACTACTCTCTGCTCTTGTTAATACCCTAGAGATAACCATCACTGTTTGTTATCAATCTATCACTGCCTTCATCTAATAGGGGCTTTGAAATGAAAGAGTGAAGTTCCCATTCACTGAATCCACCCACTAATCAATCAATCAGGGGGGGACTGCTTGAGCTTAAACTTTCTGTTCTGTCTCTCTAGCTGTTTGTGGCAGGTCTGATCGTGCTACTGCTGGATGAGCTGCTGCAGAAGGGCTATGGTCTGGGCTCCGGTATCTCCCTGTTCATCGCCACCAATATCTGTGAGACCATCGTCTGGAAGGCCTTCAGCCCCACCACTGTCAACACTGGCAGAGGTATGTACACTAGCCTGGAGTGGTTAAGGTGTTGTAGTGGAGAAGTTCTTCAGAAGCAGTTGGAGAAACTGGAAATTACATGAGCCTCTTGTTGTGCTTTAAAGCTAGACCCTTTAGACTCCTATAGACACAATTAGTAATATGATGTGGCCAAAACTACTGGTGTTGTGAGACTTATTACCTTTTATCTACCTATTGCTGTCTGCAGAGTCAGTGTGACCTTGTTTCTCTGGTGTCTCAGGTACGGAGTTTGAGGGAGCAATCATTGCCCTCTTCCACCTGATCGCAACCCGCACAGACAAGGTGCGTGCCCTGAGAGAGGCCTTTTACAGACAGAACCTGCCCAACCTCTTGAACCTCATCGCCACCGTCTTCGTCTTTGCTGTGGTGATATACTTCCAGGTCAGCCGACAACACACTCTCTCACTACATTACCCTCCTGGTTAGTTTTCTAGACCTGTGACGTTGAGAACATGAACATGAACTTCTACAAGTAGATTTTGGGTAAATCAGCAGATCTCATGACAAAGATAAAAGGCCAACTTTACTGTCACTGTCCTGTTTTCCAGTTTATGGTTGAAGGATCTTAAACACGTCTCTCCTCTTGCAGGGCTTCAGAGTTGACCTGCCCATCAAGTCCGCTCGTTACCGCGGCCAGTACAACACCTATCCCATCAAGCTCTTCTACACCTCCAACATTCCCATCATCCTCCAGTCTGCCCTCGTGTCCAACCTGTACGTCATCTCCCAGATGCTCTCTACACGATTCAGCGGCAACTTCCTAGTTAACCTGCTGGGTACCTGGTCTGTAAGTACCTGTCCAAAGTGGTTTTTGAATGCTGCTTTAGTAACCAACCATCATATCCATTTAAGTCTCATCCCTTTCACCAGCAGTTGCTAGAAATGTCCTGGATTCTCACCATGTTTAACTAGGTAAAGAATAGCACTGAGTACCCCTCACTACTGTGTGTATTCCACTCTTATGTGACTATGAACAAAGGAGAGGCTGTATGAAGGCTCAGAGGTTATGATTACAGGTTTTGGACCATTGTATAAAGGCAGGGAGTACTCAGGCAGGTTGACTAAAGACTTATTTCAGCAGTCCTATGTTCGAGAGATTGCTCCCAACCGCTCTTCTGTACATGATAGATTAACTGTATATGTGTTGTGTCTTTAGGATACCTCCACAGGAGGACCAGCTCGTGCCTACCCAGTTGGTGGTCTCTGCTATTTCCTCTCTCCCCCGGAGTCGTTTGGTTCTGTTCTGGACGACCCGGTCCATGCTGTCATCTACATAATCTTCATGCTGGGCTCCTGTGCTTTCTTCTCCAAGACCTGGATCGAGGTCTCTGGATCCTCTGCCAAAGATGTAAGTCAGTGTATGTGTGTGTCAGTGTGTAAGAGAGTCACCAGATATATTTACTATGATTCAGTCTCCGTCCGTTCGTATGTCTCACACTTTTTCTCCAACACCACCGGGACAATTTTGACGAAACTAAAAAATGCGTCTTGCCATAGAGATTGTTTGGGAGTTTCAAGATGACGCCAATTCATCATTAAAAACGTCATAATAGGGGGCAATGTTGAGAGCTAGGAGTGTAGCCTAATGCACTAGGCCTAGCGATAGCCTAACGATTTTGGGAATAATATTTTGAGAAATCAACGCAAATGATAATTAATCAAATAAGCACTACATGTTGCGGTAACTTTTCAGTCTGGCTATGAATGCAGCTGTAGGAGTGTAGCCTAATGCAGTAGGCCTGTAGCCGAACAAATTTAGGAATAATATTTTGTGAGTGAAGTCTGTTATGCAGCATAATTTAATAGCCTACCGATACTTGGCCTATATCAATGTGGAAACCAGAGTTGTGTAACCTAGGTTTATAGCCAGTCGCATTTGTAACCAAATCATTTGCTTGTGCAAATATTTTGTCTTAGCCTATGAGTGAAATAAAAGCGTCTTATTCAATATAAGTACGATACTAGCCTAATGGCCTCTTTGGTCACAGAAGGTGATTGAACCAAGAAAAAGCCCTCCCTATGGGGGACCCAGCACTATAAAACAAAGACAACCAGTAGTAGTTCAGTGTCATAGTAAAGCATTTACTATGGGGGACAACATGTTTACTGTACACTTGTGGTATGTTGGTGCTTATACATGTGTAAGGGAATTCCTGACTGTTCCTCCTGGTGTGTTTGTGTGTGGCAGGTGGCTAAGCAGCTGAAAGAGCAGCAGATGGTGATGAGGGGGCACAGAGAGACCTCCATGGTGCATGAACTCAACAGGTAACATGCACCTTTTGATACCCTCTGGCCCATAAGTCTATTTGTGATGCTATACCTTTAATTTAGGGATGCACAAGAGGAAGATATTGTGGGATTTGAGTCTCTTCCAGGTTGAATTGTTTGTGGTCAAATATTTCTAATCTTGTTTTTTTTCTGTGTTTAAGGTACATCCCCACGGCTGCGGCGTTCGGTGGTCTGTGTATAGGTGGGCTGTCTGTCATGGCGGACTTCTTGGGTGCCATTGGCTCTGGTACTGGAATCTTATTGGCTGTTACCATCATATACCAGTACTTTGAGATCTTTGTCAAGGAGCAGAGCGAAGTGGGAAGCATGGGAGCGCTGCTGTTTTAGGAACCCCCTCCAACACAAACGACAGACAGACACAGCCACCACACTCTGCAAATTCTTATGTTTTATTTTGCATTTTATCAAATGCGCACAGTCAATACATTCTGCACCTGGGATGCGTCCTCTTTCCTGCCATCTTTTCCCCCCCCCCATTACCTCTGAGGGCCTATATGCAGGGTCTAACTGGGGAAGAAAGATAGCATTTTGTCCCAGTATTCAGTATGGAATTACGCCTCTTCTGTGTCATAAGTTTTTCAGTCCCTTTACCCTCTGCTCTTCATTTGACCAGCCAGGGTGTAGTCTCTGCTGACTTCTATCGTATCTCCTAAAGAATGGTTAAAAGCACAAATGTCTTGAGATTCTGTCATCGACTGACCTCAGGTGTGGTTGGTTTAAGAAAATTCAAGGCAAAGGCACCATCTGAAGGAGTATGTGTTAACTAACACAAGCACTGTACCTGGACATTTTTGGAGTGGAAAGAAAGCCATGTCATGTTAATTTCAGGTCATTGGAAGCTGCGCATGGGATTTTGAGAGCCATGTATTAGGATGTGAAAGTATAAATGAAATATACTTGTACATGTATTTCTTAAGTGGCCCTGTGAATTTCAACAAGCTTTGTCTGTTTTTGACCTTTATTTTTATGACCTTTTTTATTTTTGACCTTTATTTTTATGTTTTAAATCATGGAATATATTTGTATTCACGCTGGTCTTATCAAGGGCACATGTTTGTCCTTTGTCTCTGGGTCCCAAAGGGAAGTGTTTGTCTGTGTTGTTGTGCTCTTTTATTCCTAGACTGAATCGCTGCAGAAACTGCCTAGACGTGGTTGGATGAGGGTGGGTTTGGTAGGGATGGAAAGGGGGTTCATTTTTGGTTTTTACTTTCTGTATTGGACATAATTGTATTATTAAAAAAACAAGAGTTTTTTTTTCCAGCACTATAGTCAGATTCTCTCATTTCATTTTAACTTATCACACACACTAAAGAAATACACTTCATTGAGCCCAATACTGTAACAGCACTGCCATGAACAGGCACTTTGTTCAGGATAATTTTCAATATTAACTACCAAGAAGTTCCAGTGCAAAAATACTTTCACATCTAAATGAGCGGACTTACTCAAAAGGACTCACACCCAACATGACTTTGCTGCTTATTTTCAAATTTCAAATCGAAATAATTGCTGTGCCATGCAGTCTGCAGTAATGCTACACTGGTGTGAAACCTACTATTAATGTTACTGCTCCGACTAGATTGTGATCACTATGCTTGATGGATAAGAAGCTTAGTGTTTACACCAGCATTGTCATCTTAGAAAACTGGTGCCATGCAACATTCCAAGGTTATAAAAAAGCATCCTGCTGCATTATACTAACGCTGCTCGCTGCGCACACCTGACAGCTACTGCACATGAATAATTTGTAGAAGATTAGATTAGATTAGATACAACTTTATTGTCATTGTGCAGAGTACAAGTACAGAGACAATGAAATGCAGTTAGCGTCTAACCAGAAGTGCAAAAAAACAGAAAAGTGCAGTGTGAACAGTATATACAGGTAGTGCAGTATATGAGCAGTATAGTAGTGCAGTGTAACCAGTATATGTATTAGCAGTAACATTATAAGCTGAATAAATAGAATGCAGTATGAACAGTGTAAGCAGCCTATGAGCTGTATAGGCAGTGCAGTATATATGTATTATATGTAGAAGCCAGATGATGTCACTAGCATGCGCCTGGAGGTCGAAGGATTGAGGGGTCAGAGGTAACGGCGTGTGATCTGACAGAAGCCGGGTGATTCCCAAGTGAAAGCCCGGTAATAACCGGTAAACAAAAAACACGAAATTCATCGTTGCTTTAAGAAGACGAGGATCGGCGAACATCACTATCGGCAGTCATGTCGTACTGCAAGCAAGAGGGTAATGATGGCTCGGTTCCTGGCTGGTCTTCCATTCATATCGCTCGTTTCCCAATGTCATTGACAGCTAGCATGCTGGCTAGTTAGCTGGCAAGCTACAGTAAGATACTAGCTAGCATGGCAAATTTGGTGGTTCCAGCATGATAGCATATCATTATGTAGCATATAATCAATTTAAGGATATTTTTTTTTTTTTTTTTAATTCGACCTGATAATCAATGTCAGGTAGAGTAAGATAAGAAAATCCGTACCCTTGAGGTACACGCATGAGTGCATCGGGCAACTAGCTGTCGAAATCGCAGGTTAATTCAGATCAGATCATTAGTCGATTCTGCCTGCTGCTAAGTATAGTAACTAGGCATCGTTCCAGCACTCTGAATTGCAGCTCACTGTAAACACAGACAGCATCGTTACAGCCCTCAACTTTCAGTGTTTCAATAGGTGTCTTTGTGACAATTGTCATGTTAGGTCAGGTGCATTTTATTATTTATCTTATTAGGCATCGAGTTTGTCTCCACTTGGCCCCACTTAGATTAAAATTAATCTAGACCTACTGCAAGTTATGTTAGCATGCATACAGCCCTGATATGGGATGTACTGCAGAGAATTATTCCATGTTGAAGTGAATGATTGTAGTGCCCATGGTTTCTCTAGAGATGCCATCCTCTCACTTGTGTTTTTCTCTTTCAGGTAAAGACCGCATCATTTTTGTAACCAAGGAGGACCACGAGGCACCCAGCAACGCTGAGCTCATTGCAGACGATCCCAATGACCCATATGAAGACCAGGGTGAGTGGGCTGGCCTGGCAGAGTGTGACATCAGTATGACACTGTCATTTAAGGCTCATTTCATCACAGCTTTCTAATTGTTTTGTTTAGGTCATAACTTGTCCTGTGTTTTTCTTTCCCTCTAGGTCTGATCCTGCCCAATGGGGACGTGAATTGGAACTGCCCGTGTCTGGGCGGAATGGCTAGCGGGCCCTGTGGTCAACAGTTCAAGGAGGCCTTCTCCTGCTTCCACTACAGCAACGAGGAGGTGAAGGGCTCTGAGTGTATCGACAACTTCCGCAACATGCAGGAGTGCATGCAGAAGTACCCAGAGCTCTACCCCCAAGATGACGAGAATGAGGGCGCCCCACAGGGAGGGGCTGAAGTTACTGCAACTACCCCAGCACCCGCTGATGACTCTACCCCAGCCCCCACCACTGACTATACCCCATCATTACCTGAATCTGCGCCTTCATTGGATAGTACACCACCCACAGACAGTCAGGCTGCCAGCTAAAACCACTCGGCCTGCACATTCCCTTACTGTCTCACTGAAACCACTGAGCATAGGCCAGCTCTGAGGAGGTTCGCTGTGTGTGGAATTGTGGACAAGTACCCCAGACTTGTCCTATGGGTTCAACATTCATCAAATGACCTTCCAAATGGGCCTAGAACTGCAGATGAGCTCCCTCCCTCCCTCTCTCTCTCTCTCTCTTGCAGGGAATATCAATGAAGGCCATAGGAGAAGGACGATACAACAGAAATGCAATGTTTTTGTAAGGCCATATACTAAGGTTGTTGAGCTCCTGATGTTTGCTCTACGGCACTTACTCAAAAGGACTCACATCCAACATGATTTTGCTGCTTATTTTCAAGCTTCATATCAAAATAATTGCTGTGCCATTTAATCTGCAGTAATGCTCCACTGGTGTGAAACCTACTATTAATGTCACTGCTCCGACTAGATTGTGATCACTATGCTTGATGGATAATTTTCAGATCAAGAGCTTGAATTAAATCACTTGTGTACTCAATTTCTGGCCAAAGATCATGTAATGCTTTCTTTCACTTCAGTTTTATTTCACTTCAGAAACCTTGCAATACTGTTCAGGTGTTGTTTATTTCTTCATCTCATGACCATTCTTCAGAAGCTCATATAAAAACTCCATTAAAGTGGAAGTCCCCCATGTCAATGCAATGTATTCAAACACATTGAGCAAGCGTGGGTTCGGTTATGGGACACACAGTGGAAAGGAGAGCAGTTTGACACAGATTATTTATTGGCACTATGAACCAATCCCCTATTGATATCCATACATTATTAACATGAAGAAAGTGTGATGGGTATGTCAGTATCCAGTTATCGGTGTTAGGCTGTCTCATAGTTGCATAAATGTTGTCATTGTGTAAACACTGCCATCCAGAGCCAGAAGTTCACCTGCTTAACTGAAATATGTGTAATTCAAGCCTTAATGTATGTCATGTCCTGATTAAACTGAACACTGAACCATGCTTAATTTTCTTAAAACATCTGTAATCTATGTATGCAAATTCTGTTCAACCACAAATGAAGCACACTTAAAATCTCTTTGCTAGCTATGAATGATGAATGATGCTAGTTAAGATGCTTTGCCATTGTCAGGAAAAATGAAGTTATTGATTGAAATTGAATCCGGCTCTGCAATGCAGTACATAGGAAATGGAGCCAGAGACTGTCGGTACTGGAATGTCCTCTGTGGCTCAGTTGGTAGAGCATGGCACTAACAATGCTTAGGTTGTGGGTTTGTTTCCTGCTGGGACCATATATACTGAAAAATGTGTGCACTCACTGCAATGTAAGCCGCTTTGGATAAAAGCGTCAGATGAATGGAATGTAGGCACAATGTTTTGCTCGGAGAATATGTTGATGATAGCATTCATAGTATAGTCATGACGTGCGGAAAGGCTGTATAACCTGCATACAAGAGTTCATCGGGTCAAATAGGTGGCAAAAATGTCTCTCAAATGTGACCTCACTGAACTACTCAAGCATTCACTGGATTCCATTCATGTTTTATTCTATTCATGTGTGTGGGATAGCTCTCCTGAATTCCTATAAATAACCATGATTCAGGCTAGGCTAGATTTAATCCTGTTCGCATTACATGGCAGGATATTTCTTAGTGACCATTGGCTTTGTCCATTGAGTTTCAGTCCTTAGGCTCAAATATCCATTATCACTGTGGTCCACATTGTCTCTGCTCTGAGAGTCCCTCATGTTTGATGTTGGGGTGTTCAGGGGCAGCCCTGCCTGAGGCCCTCTGATATGTGAGCCCCCAGTCTAGGGGTCCAAGGAACCACCAAACTCTGTAGGGTGACCAGCAATCGCCCAGTCCCGGCTTCCTCTGGACCTGTCAGAAGGTACTCCACACCTAGAAGAGAGAGAGAGAGAAAGGGGGCAGAGTTCAACCTGAATCGTGTTCAGAACTGTTTTTAACTGTACAGTTAGGATTCAGAGGAATTCTTGAACCTTATCATAACTTATCATCAGAGCTTTTAGAGGTAGACCTGCCAACCTTGCAGAAAAATATGGATGTCAAATATAGTTACTGTGCTGTATTTGGGCTATGGCTACCTGGGTTGAGGATTGGGCAGGTGCATCCTCGACTGGTCCAGGGCAGGGGGTAGAGACTGAGGGTGCCCTGGGATAGCGGTACCTGTCCTGATCGCAGGACCTTGCGAACTTTGACCAGCACCTCTGCGTGGCTCCCCTTGTCGTAAGCAGACAAGACGCTGGCTTTGATCACTGCAATAAGCACCCATAAGGAAAGTTCAGCTCATTTGGAAAACAGTTATAGCCAGCGAAATCAAAGAATCATGTGAAATATAACCAATCTTAATGTAATACATTTCACACATAACCACCATTGCAATCACAACTTCATTTGTCACCATACATAGCTTAGCAACAGCTTAGAACACCTTGATCATTATAAACACAGATCAGTCAATAGAGAATGGAGAGATGGTCAGATTAAGTATATAGGAGCCTTTGGAAATATTTGAAATACTCTATTTGCTGTCTCTTACCATAGTCATGTTTGGTCTTACAGATATCAGAGACACTCCTCAGCTTTCTCTCCTTACAACTGCACTTAGCTGTAGGAGCCAAATGGTGACAGTGTCAGAGGTTTTACTGCATAAACTACTGTAAAATTCAGTCTGTGGTATACTCTGATCATTCACCTGTGTAATGGAGGGCAGAGACTGCAAGATCCTTTGACCATACTGCCTCACCGTCATTGGTCAACATATGGTCCATGTCAGGAATCTTTCCACCAATAGGCACGTTGAAAACTTGATTGTTTGTGTAGCTGCCAAAGTGAAAACAGAGATGAGGTACAGGTAAGAGGTCATTGCATCATACTACAGTCGCTTCCTTTCCAGTATCTTGGAAGATTCAATACGCTTGATAGAGTATGCAACACATTGTTTTTGCATATCCAGTCCTTTCATATCAGTAAGGAGATGCATCATAAAGGAAGACATGAGAAATTGGCTTACATGTCAAGGCAATGGCCAGTGGTGGGGTCACAGTTTTGGGGACAGGTACAGGGTTTGCACCCCTCCTCCCCAAAGCCCCAGTACCCAGGGAGACAGTGGCTGCAGCTTGTGCCCCCTACACCAGGCCTGCAATGGCACTGCCCACTCCTGGGGTGGCACCATGGGCCCTCCTCCCCAGAGTGGCCTGGCAACGAGCCCAATGGGTCACACCAGCAACCTGGGAAAGACAGAGAGGAGTTGGGGGAGGAGGATGGTATGATCTTACTTCATGTGGTACATAACAAATCCTGTAAATACATAGTCTAAGAAAGGATGTCATTCTCTCTCATTCTGCCTCACATACTGCTGTTCCACATCTATACCAGCAGAGGGAGACATATGTTTTACAATCTGCATTGCCTACTATGCAACATCCCACACACTTCAAGTGGAATATGGTGATATCCTGGTTGTCCCTCCCTCGCTATTTCTTTTGTCCACTCTTACGTGTGCAGGTGTGGACAGAGTTGAGTGGCATGACTGGGTGGCGGTGGTAACCGTGGTGACAGCGCTGGCACCTGCGGCCAGCTGTGTTGTGGCGGCAGTCGTCACAGATGCCCCCGCTGGTGCCCCCTGAGGATAGCCACGCTCGCTGGGAGAAGTGGCAGCTGTCTGCACGGCCGTGACACTCACACCCTGGGACACAGCGGGAGAACGAAAGGAGAGAGAAATGATGGAGGGATGAGAGAGGATAGATAAATAGTTGTATGACAATCCAAAAAGATGTCATCTCCCCACTTCCCCTCATTAAATCTGCGTTCAGCATGTAGGCTGAATGAAGGGAGGAGGGAAAGGGGGAAAGGAGAGGAGACAAAAGAGGATAGAAAAGAAGTGGGGGTTTCGAGTGTTGTAGTTTGTGGTGTTGGAACTATAGGCCCTGCAGATCAACTTACATTCAAAAGAAATACTCCCACACACATGATTTACCTCTGCTTATTTATTGTGTCATTTCAGTCTATGACCTTTATCAAGACATTCTAGATTTAATGACCCCCAACAGCTTGGCTATTGACCCTCCTTAGTACTAGGGCACTCACTCTGGCACGGGTTTGGCTCCCGACTGCTGCCGTTGGCTGGCCTCCAGGAACGGTCATTGTAGAGCGGGGCACACCTCTCACAGTGCTCTCCTGCTGTGTGGTGACTACACACACACCTGCCAGGCACCTGCAATACACATCAGGCCTATTAGAGACTAACATGCATGTACAAACGCACAAACATACCTGCAAGAGTAGTGTGCCTCACCATGTTGCTGTCTTGCAGTGCCTCCTGGCTGCTGTTGTACGGTAAGCAGTGCTCTGCATGGCCATGACAGAGACAGGTCCCTCGAGCCAGAAGACTGTAAATGGCAAAGGCTGCTGAGGTGGAGGGCTCTGAGCTGGGCTGGGGTGTCTGGGATGGGAGGAGGGGGCTGGAGGAAGAGGGAGATGAAGGGCAAGTCTGAACTTTGAGAAGTCTGATGCGGAGATTGGTGAGTGTCAGCTGGGCAAGGACCTCTGGACTGTAGGGGTCAACCACTCCACTTCCAGGGCCCAGGGTCCGAAATATCACCTGGGAGAAATATAGATTCAATGTACTAAATACATTAAATGTATTATGTGTGTGTGAGCTGTGCAGTATTGCCCCCCGGCCCCTTACCTCTCCCCTGGTGCACGGTGTGGTACCGGAGTAGCGGGAGGTACATAGCGAGCCCGGCTCACTGCTGTCGTCAGGGAGACCAAATGACAGACTGCAGTTCTGTGCAAACAGTTTTAGAGTCTCCCAGGTCCGCCCAAAATCCTGCGAGCGTTCCATCATCATGGCAGTGGGCCGTGGTGACCGGAATAGCAGCACTACGTGGGTCAGACAGAAGTGGGTCTCTAGGTCCAAACGGATCTCTTCCTCCTGCCCAGTGCCCACCCCTGATGCCCACCAGGTGTCTTGGTACTGGAAGGGGTCGTCTGCCATGTGGGCAGGTGGGTGAGGATCTACTGGGCAGGCCTGGTGGGGAGTAGGACATGAGGAGTGGTGGGAGCTATTCCCACAGCAGCCTGACAGTGTGGTGAGGGTCCTGCCACTGGCCAGGTTGCCCATGGGAGGACTGCAAGCATGGTCCACACACCTGGAGGCTGAGGGGCGGAGGTGGAAATAGAGGGTCAGTGAAAGTGATGGATTAGAGAAAAATCTATATTGTGTGGGAGAGACTGCAATGAAGGTGGGAAGAGCACATAGATTTAGAGGTGATGGTTTGTTAATGTTTACTAGGTCTACTGCTAATAATTGAGGAGACATGTATCTGATATATTGCATAGGCTATATTGTCACCGAATTTTTTAGCTAGCTTGGCAATTGTTGTAGTGCCAAGCAGATCTGACTTTGTATAGGCTATTGAAGATCTGTCGTGGGAGAGCAGCAATGCACAGTGGGCGCGCGCGCTCAGGTTACATTTGCAACGGCAACTAATAATAGGGCAGCTCAGTCAATAATGCGCCATCGAAGTTATGAAGAACTTGTTCCGACCTTAAATGAACGTAAAGATAACAAGAGAGATAAAAACATCAGATTGTGACACAGTGCGCTTAATCCCAACTCACAAGGGAATTTATTGCGCAGTCACCGTATTGTCCAATATAAGACACCAGAAACATGATCAGCATGGAGACAATATAGGTCATGTTTGTCTGAAAACGTATATATTGCCAGAAATTCATTGAAAAATTCTAGATGCAACACGAGTAGCATCGGGGGGTAGCCTCCTCCAGCCAGCCTATATTACAGTCATAAATGATAATGCATTGTGATTATGAATATACATATTTACTGTGTGTAGTTTAGTCTGTTGATAATTCCTATCATGATCCAACAAATTCCGACTTCACTCACCTGTTCCGCTTTGTAAGAGCGCTACAAACAGCGCGCAGATCGCCAGCATTTCAAGTCGGAGGCAATCTTCAATTGGTGGCATATAACTGTATGGCTTTCTTTCTATCTAAATATCCACAATCAAAAGATCCCTTTGCCAAAAGTATAGATGCGTATCAGCATCACGTGCATTTGGTTAGTCCAAAGATGACCGCATTCCGATGCGAAGGATAAATTGCGCATGCACATGCCCACGGACACTTGAGAACCATTCGTGTCGCAAATAGGCTGCCTTAAGCAAATGTTTTGTCTGTCATCTAGCTTTTAAAATGCTAATGAGGGAATAATTAGGCCTATCATGATAGATTAAGTTGCCTATATTAGGCCTACTGCTCCCTTAATCTATGACAATGTGTCCGCCGTTGGTGATGATGGTCGCGTCTTCAGATATAGGTAAATCCAATAATGCACATTACATTCCAGAATGAATGCACTACTAATGTCAACCACGAACACAGCGGATGTATTCTCCTGAGAGACGTTTAGCCATTGTATGAATATGTTCAGCTTCCTCTTTCAACTCCTATGCAGAACATGGGACTATGCGTGCTGTGACCGCATCTCTCTGTCGTGTCAAATGTGGTCTTGAATGAGACCTCTTTAATGCGTAGCGCACAAGCGCGTTAACATTGGTACGCCTTTAGGCTACCCAACTCCATTTACGCACAGACGAGCCCGACGTTCTATTTATCCAAAGAGACGCGCAGTGGGCACGTGGTGTACTGCAACAACACTTCCCCGAAATTAACATGAGCGTGACGGAATATTTTTTTCTTGGGCGGCATACTGACTGTCGCAGACTCATCCACTAGGATTCAGCAAAGGAGCGTGAGTCGAGTGAGGGCAGGGTAGACAGATTTGCAAGGGCTCATGAACGTGGTTAATGGGAACCAGCCCCACAGCGCATACCAACTATACCAGCTCCCTTGCGAGCACGCAAACCAGGGCCTCTTAATGGTAGGGAAAGGAAATTAGTTTATCTACTTTTTCCTCCTGGTTTTAAGCCGTAGTAATTTCATATTACAGCTCTCTTTGATGCCCAGTTTCAAGAAACCTGAAACCTCGACGAAAATAGCCTCAGAGCACTCAATTCTTATGGCTTGGTAGCTCATTGTCACACTATGCGGGCTAGTAGACTTTGAAGGATAGGAAGGATACAACTGGATCTTCATGAGACTTAATTCATGGTTGAATATGGTCAAACGTGCACTCCTCTATCTGTTGCCATATGTTTGACATCTAAAACACAAGACAGTGGTACTCAATAATAAACATATGGCCTTGATAGTGTTAATATACTACAGTGATTCTATAAAATTCCCTTTTAACCACATGCATGTCAGGAAATGAACAGTTCACTGTTGATGCATTCCTAGTCCCTGGCACACGCACTGAGCCAATGGAATAAACACCACGTCTCTTCAGTTTAATGTCTCAGCATGAGTGGAAGGGTTTAGAAAATTGGAATTGACATGAAATTGGAATTGGTTCCCATAAATTCCTTTATGCTATACCAATTATTTACAGACCAGTATGACCGAATCCACAGTTCACAAGGTGTGGCGAATGAACCACCACATTATGTTTTTTTCCATTATTACTTATCATTCAATATCCATCATATGCTGTCCCCCATTTGTACCCCCAATGTAACCCGTCTATATAGGAAACCATGTCTGACATACAGTACATACTAGGCTACATACTATATATGACTGACTCATGAGATGAGCTTGATCCAGTTTGATGAGTTTAATACTGACTCGTGAGATGAGTTTGATACAGTACAGTACAGTATTTTCAACTATTTACGTTGGCCTACTCTACCTCCATTCCAACAACCCTTCTTCCTACGCTATTATCTCTAACCTTCTCTCACTCTCACTATTTCATGATCTGTTCTCAATTTGTTTTTTCTTCATCCGTCCTGCTCTTTATCTCCCTCTTTACCATCACCCTCCTCTCCCTTCTAACACCCACCAGTGTCTGGCTGCCCTCCCGACAATAAAAGGCTGAAGGCTCTCCTTCATCTTCAAACATCTCATTGTTTCTCCTTTGGTCCCTCTCCAAAGCTGCAGTATGTGTCATAAATATATTTATGATATTGTGTTAATCCTGTTTATGAGGGATTAGCTGTTAGCTGGTAACGTTAGTGACATACAGATGTAAGATCTGGATAATTGTGTTTTTGTAGACTGATTTAGTCAGCTTTTTGACAGCCTATTAGTTAGAGAGGCTTACTGCCAGCCTTGGAAATGAGATTCAGATACTCCACAGCATGTGAGATTGAGAGAGAGAGAATATAAAAGTCAGACAGGTGAACCCAAGTGCAGAACACAGACTAAGAGACAAGATCAGTGAAACCCCAAGCTGAGGTGTATTTATTAAGAGAAGGCTGACTGAGCCGATATGTAGACAGGTAGTCCGGTAAGGGTCAGGCAGGCGGTTGGTCAGGCAGGCAGGGGTCAAACAGGTAAGCTGGCAGGCAGACGGGCAGAGTTCAGGCAGATAATCGTGTTGGCAGACAGGCATAGGTCGAGTAGGCAGGCGGGCAGTCGTACACACAAGAGGTCAGGCAGGGAAGCGGACAGTCATGCAGGGGAACAGGCAGGTAGGCGGATAGTCGTCCAGGCAGGGTTCAGGTAAGCAGGCAGGCAAGCAGGCAGGAGGGTCAGGCAGGGAAGGAGGGTCGGTGGCAGGAGTCAGGAGGGAACTGTGGACACAGGAACAAACAAGGTAAGGAGGCTGGGAATGCTAAGAAGCAGGAACTAGGAATTATAGCTAGAAGCGTGACTAACAATGAACTGATGTTACAATCTGGCCGGGTAGTGAAGGTTGAACCGGGTATTTCTGGCAAACGCCGGTAATGAGAATGGGGAACAGCTGGTCATCTGACTCCTGCACACCTGACACCACTCCTGAAATCAGCCTGACTAGTCGAGAGAGAGAGAGAGAGAGAGAGAGAGAGAGAGAGAGTGAGAGAGAGAGAAGGAGGAAGGCAGAAAGAGAGTCTGTGTCTGTGTCTTCAGAATTGTGCAAGATTGTTGTAAATCCAATAATGATTTGGATCTCAGAATGGTGATTTATTTTGATGTATGTTACACTGAGATGAGAGCTCCAACAATTTAACAGGATGGGAGACAGAACTATAAACATTTTTAAAGCAGTTAAAGCCTTCTATATTTGGCTGCTCATTTCATCCTGAATTACAAAACACATTGAAATGTTAATTGACTTGATAGTAACTGTGGGTAATTTACTATGCAAAAGGATTTACTCGTGTGGTGCCAGGCCGCAGCCAGTAAAACCCTTGTTTACAACATAAACATAAATACGGAGAAAGCAAAACAAGAAAATCCCCGTGGCCTTGACATGGTCTCTAACATTCTCACAACAGAAGAAGAAAAAAAGAAGCTAAAATGTACACTATTTGTTTTCAACATATTCCCTGGAATACATTCACCTAGCACCTTGTCTCTCTGTTCATCACCACCTCCAGCTGTGAGGGGTCAAATACCAGCCAGACGAGAGCTCTAGAGGTCACCCACCTGCCCCACTAATTGCTGCTCTCTCTCATTTACGGGGCTTAATGGAGCCTGGGGTCAGGGAGTCAGGGTCAGACAATCAAGGATGTCCCTACCCCGATAAGCCTCAATGTTTTTGAAGGCAGGCATAGATGCATGTGTCTGGAACATAAAGTCAATCTTCACCTCTCTCCTTGTGTCACACCCTCCACTTCCACCTAGCCTGTGCCAGTATCTCTCTCTCTCCTGTCTGCCTCTGTCTGTCTATGTGTGTATGTGTGTGGGTGTGGCCCAGGCTCCTCACCTGTGTCCTCACCTGTGTCTTCACACCTGTGGTTAATCACCTCATCTACCCACAGTATTTAAATCTTGGCTTCCCATCCACTCATAGCCAGATCGTTGTTTGTCGTTACAAGTCAGTCACGCTCTTGGCCGCTTAGCAGGGCTTAGTTTCCTGTAGATTCTCTGTGTCTAAGTATTTGTCTCACCACGTTCTCTCTGGGCTACAGGACCACTACCCGGTTTTTGCCTGTACCTGCCTGCCCTGCTACCCTACCCTGCTTGCCATTCCACCCTGCTACTCCGTTCCCCCCTATTCCCTCATTAAAACCTGATTCTTTTATATACGTGTCCTGTCTCTGTGTCCTGCGCTTGGGTTCCTTAGCTCTGACCGTAACACCTTGTCTCTTCATATTCATCTTTCGATTGAATTGTCCCATCTGTGGTATCCATTCTGTGCCTATAAGCCTCAATGTTTGTGCAGGAAGATCATACGTGCATGTGTTTGTAATATAAGGTCAATCCTCACCTCCCCTCTTGTCTCCTCATATTCATCTCAATTAAACTGTCCCTGCTGTTGTATCATTCTGTGTCCCTGCTTATGTTATTTTACTCCCCAATATTATATGGAGAAAGACAGTAACAGATGGAAGGCCAGTCTAACAAAGACAATATTCAGTAGTAAGATGAGATCAACTTTTTTTGCCATTAGGAAAACAATGCCCTCTTTTTGCTGCAGATGACTATGTTCAAAGAGTAGAATGGCGTTTCATGGGCTTGAACAAACTGGGTGGTCAAATAATAATATCCCTCGGCCAACGGAGAAAGGCGAGAGCCATGGTTGCTGTGGTCTGTGCTTGAGTAAGCACCAAGGTCAGAGTTCAATGGTCCTGTTGAAATGTTATGATTTGTGGGGGTCTGGGTAATCATGGAGACATTGTGGACATGCAGTCCAGAGGGTCTAAGAGTCATAATAGATACATATACACCAGAGCAATTAAAGATGTTTTTAAGCTTTGATCTGTTTGAATGCATTCATTATCGCCATACTTGAAACTTTAAACGAGCCAGATACACAAAGAGCACCATCATCACAACCGTTGCTCTAAGCTAGTTGTGGTTCTAGTTACCTTGGTAATTGGACGTTTTTTCTACAATATGTTTTTGGTCTGCCCCAACAACAAATGTTCCATTGGGGTGGGCCACACAAACAACAAGAGATGGGATGGATTTCCCTGCATACCTGACCTTTAAATAGTGTCAGTCAGCATGGTTTGAAGTGCAGAGGTCAAAGGTTAGAGTTCAGTTTCAAAGGTCTAGTTCAGGTCCAGTAAAATAGGGAATTCTCATTCTTATGGTTTGTTTGTGGTGGTCCATTGTAGCTCTTCTTGTCTGGGTTTGCTCTGTTATGTTCTGTGATGCTCATGTCCATGCCTAATGTAGCTCACGCATGTTGGCTAACTGTTTTTTTTCCCCCATCACTGGCTACGGTGGCAACAGAAGTGTAGAAATTAAGGAAAACTGCAAGTAAAATAATAATAGGCTACGCCAACAATTAAAATAAATCATTTGACCTGAGCACTCGAAGGGAGTAAAAGAATGGCCAGACCTGTGAAAAATGGTGTGTTAGCAGCAATTGGATTTAAAAATAATTGATACCAGGGTATTACCGTATACCAGGGTATTTTGCCTGTGAGGTAAGAAGGTATGAAAATCTGGATATCCCCCAACCCTAGTGTGTGTGTGTATGTGTGTGTGTATTTATGTGTGGGTGTAATGGGTTTAAATTGCAGTGAGGTTCTTTGATCTGAGAGAATGAATGACACAGATTAACCTGTCAGGCCAGCAACTGATAGAGGCCAGATGAGGCAGGATGACAAACCAGGGCCCCTGTGGAACGCTTGGGCAGATTGCCAAAGCAATAAAACACTGTGTGTGTAGTCGTGTGCTTTTGTGTGTGTGTGTGTGTGTGTGTGTGTGTGTGTGTGCATGTGCGTGTGCATGTGCATGTGTGTGTGTGTGTGTGTGTCTGTGTGTGTGCGTGAACATAATGGAGGGAATCTATTTTTAAAAACCCTTGCACATGTTTTGAGACTCAAAATCCCTTTAATGTATCCATTATACATTTTTATGAAGAAAGAATGACTGGAATTTTAAGAAGAGAGGGTTTGCTTTTAGAGGTTTGGGTTGATTGGTGACTTCTTTTACGAATGCAGCTGTAACACCGTGCTTAATATACAGTAACGCAGGGACAGAACCTCCCACCCACACACACATTTACACACATGCATGCATGCAAGCACACACACATATATCCATAGATCCTCTCTTTCTCATCTCTCGCCCAGTGCCCACCCACACTTACAAACACATGCCTGCACATACTGTACTGACTCTCTGAGACACACACACACACACACACACACACACACACACACACACACACACACACACACACACACACACATTCTGATAAATTCCGAACCGTCCATTGGCAACTGATTTCCGCACCACCACACAGACAATGCATGCTGTTCTGGTTTATATGAGGTTTTGTGCTTGTCCTTTCCTTTCCAACGACTAGAATGTCCAGGATATGAATGCCTAAGAACGGTCTGGTCCATTAATAATGGGTCATATAAAAGGGTAGTGTACATCAGTGGAACAAAGTTCCAAGGCGGTCAGGACAGGGGCCAGGACAGCAAGACTTGAGTGATATCAATAAATCTAGCATGCATTTCTATAGGGTTCACAATCAATTACATGTGCACTTGCTCTCTCTCTCTCTCTCTCTCTCTCTCTCACACACACACACGCACGCACGCGCACGCACGCACGCACACACACACACACACACACACACACACACACACACACACACACACACACACACACACACACAAGAACCGGTGCACTCAGTCACTTTGGATCAGTGAGGGCTTTCCCCTCCGCTGAATGCTTTTATGAGCCAGGTTTCTGATCTTTGGTTCCCCTAAAAGTCACAGTGAGAAATGGGGCAAATGAGGAGGAGAAACCAGATGCAGCTGTCCTGGATCCAGTACCAAGGGTTGACTCTGTCTGGCCACGTCTCAGCCTGAAGAGCCGTCGCCACCCGTTTACAGGCCCTTTTACGATCATGCCCAGGGTCCATCTGCAACTCGCCCAGTCCTATGTCGGCCACTTCAATGCCCAACGAGGTACAGAGGTCACAGTTAAACCCTATTTATAGACATGCCCCCTGTCAGAAACCAACACTCCATAGGTGCATCCTCTCACATCATTGGTCTCTGGCCTTCCCTCGTAAAAATGTACAGTCACAAAACTCAAAGTGTGTCCAGGGTGTGGTTTGCCACTCACACCCATACTCACCATCAGTCAGTTCCCAAACACTGCATGAATATATCAGTTGGAATCTAAATATGTGTTGAAATAAAAAAAAAAAGATGGATTAAATGCCATGCTATATACACACACACAAGTAATCTTCACACATCTGCAAGGCAAGGGTGTGCCATGGTTGGCATACAGGTTATTACTAGGAAAAGAAGGTGTGGGTATGTGTGTGACCGCTCACTCCTTGTGGCTCACCCAACAATGTGACAGTGAGGAGGAGGGGGGAGCAGTGCGGTGTTTGATCACACCAGCCAACATCTGGTCATCAGGAGGAGCTAAAGTTAGCTCTACATGCTGCTCTCATTACTGCAAAATGGGAGTCACATTCATGCAGGCATGGCCCCCACAACAGCCCAGTGCTGTAAAAGCAGGGGGATAGGGAGGAAAAGAAAAGGAGGAATAAACCTGGGAGGGTGGAAGCCAAGGCGAGATCCTGGGCGAGTGAGGCGAGAGTAGGGATGAGAGAAGTGGGTGGGCGTGTGGGACATACTCTAATATGGTCATTTGGTGGTTGATGGCGTGCCAGGTGGTTAATATGAGGATGGCTGGTGCTGAACTGAAACAGAGGGAGGACAAGCGCTGAGAGAAAAAGAGAGAGGAGCTGCTGGGTGGATCAAAGCAATGACAAGTTTGTTAGATTTTAATCAGCTCCACACACCGAGAGCTGCTAACCAGACATCTATGCGACAAAGCCCAGCACAGTGGTGGAATCTATAGCTTCAGCTTTGACCACAAAGCCGCCCACCAACCCCCTGGAAGTTAGCATGTTTTGAGGACCACCACCCATTCAGAGACTCTGGTTAATATGGTTTCCTTTGGATCCCTCTGGGTAAATCTCCTCACTGATCTCACCATCATGATCAGACACCTGCTACAGATTAATGGTCTGTCTAGGCCAGGAAGGGTTGTTAGCATCAAACAGCTGAGGAAGGCTCTGAAATGCTAATGCCATCATCAGATGTGGATTTCAGTATTCCCTTGTTGAGCAATGGGCTCCCCCAACGAATTAAGTAATAGTTTGGAGACCCAGAATGGCTTCGAGTAAAATGTAAAACTGATGTGCTACAATATAACTGGGATGAGTCCAGTGGAGGAAGGGAAAGTGGGAGGGAAGAAGAAGAAGAAGAAGAAGAAGAAGAAGAAGAAGAAGAAGAAGAAAAAGAAGAAGAAGAAGAAGAAGAAGAAGAAGAAGAAAATAAACATGTAATGATGAAATGTGCCTTTGATTTGAGCCTCTGATGTCAAAACTTTAAAGCAAGGAGATTCACCAAAGAAAACAGTCACAGAAATATGACGTTATTTTAAGATTTTGACATGTAACCCCTTCCTCTCTTGGCCTCTGAATCATCTCATTGTCCTTTCCAGAGAAATTAATTACCGGTGATGTGGTCCCCCAAGTCGGAGGACCTCCTGCTGTGTCAGTTTTGAGCAAACACCCCCACCCTCCTTCCTTCCATGCCTGCTTCCATCCACCTTAACTTTGTCCCAATTTGCAGTGTGTCATTTGTAAGCGACATGTGAGAGTTCAGACACATGAGACCACTCATTTGTGCTCAGCTACATAATCCCAGGCTGCTCTGGGCAGGGTGTGTGGTGCCTGTGATCTGCCATGGGAAACAAAGCAGGATACGGCACCCTTGTGACCCGGGAGTGTGGGGATCGTACGGGTCAGTGGGATTTCTACCCTGTGAGACATGTTGAGGCAGACAAGGGTGGGACAGGAAGGGATTCCTCATTTCAGTACAGGAACTTGTCCAATCTAGCAGAGCATTAGCTCATCAGCATTACCATTATCATTATCATCATTATCATCAGCAGAGGCGTCATTGATATGGGCACTGGGGAGTAAATCCCTCTGAGAGAGATCTCATCAGTTGTAATGTTTCAATACACTCATTGAAGCCAGAAGTGCCTACAACTATGGTAGTCTACTCTGACATTACTGTCCCCTATCATGACAGCTGAAACATTAGGTCTACCATATACCTATACCTCAGACGAAAGAGGGGGGGGGGGGGGGGGGGTGAGAGTGTGAGAGAGAGAGACTGTGTGAGAGAGGCAGAGAGATAGAGAGAAAGAGAGTGTGTTTGAGTGTCTCTCTCTCTCTCTCTCTCTCTCTCTCTCCTCTCTCTCTCTCTCTCTCTCTCTCTCTCTCTCTCTCTCTCTTTCTCTCTCACTCATAAAACTAACTGTGCTTCCCACATCGCTCATTCTACAGCCTCTCCTGCAATCTAGAGGCAGGGAGAACAGCACTTCATTACAGCCATCAGAGGGCTCGATATTACATTTACATTTTTATTATGTGACCTGACCAATTGTAACTTCAATTGCATTCCTCTCTTTTCCACTTTATTTGCTTTGACAGAGGTAATTTTACGGGCCCAGAGAACAGTGTTTAGTTTACTGTGTTTCGGAATGGTCTGTCTCAGATCCTTTTACTGAGGATTATATGCTGTGCGAAATGCAATAGGGCTATATTGTTGAAGTAACAGATTGCTTTTGAAACATAGACTAGACGAGGCCTTTTTACAAATTTGCAGGCCATGCAAAATCTGTTTACTATCAAGAACATCACTTACCTGTTGACTTTCCCTCATTGTACACCATATATTTGTTTAATAGCCGCTCTTTCTACAGCAGCAATGTATCAGATGGCTACAGTCTCACTTTTGCAGTAGGTCACGCGATCTCTGGCACCCCCAGCTGTTTGATACCAGAACCTCCCTGACAACCGTTGCCGCGTCCTCAAATTGGGAACTTGGAAACCGAGATTGCAGCCAAGAAGAAACAGTTTTATTTAGGCTAGCTAGAGGAAACTTCACAAAGCAAGGTTTATGTCTCAAAACTGATTCCATCTTGTAAAGGTATGTATGTTCCAATTGGCAATCGAATATGCACATCATTTGCAAACTCTACTAGCTAGCTTGTTATGCAATTTTTGATTTGTTTGGCAAGCAAGCCAGCAAAATTATTGCCAGATCAGGTGCTTGTAAGTGTAGCTAGCATTATGGCATGCAACGCGAGTGCTTTTGAAATATGACCTTATAACCAACTGACAATTGGAGATGCCATACCAGCAGGAGAATGGATTGGCTAGGGAAATGCATAGTGCAGGAATGCCTGAGATGTAGCGTAAGTATATTCGTTTTTTTCTTGTCTGACAGCTTGACACAGATGTGTGTTTGGTCATGGAGGCAAAGCAGGTGCACCAAGGCCATCCCCATGGGTTTGGTGTATTTGTACCACACCCTCCCAGCAAACCTACAGAGCACAAGTTGTCCCCACTACAAAGTCACAGGGGAAAACTCCCCCCTGTCAGAAAGTACCCTGTGATTGAGCAAAAAGGATACTACTCTGAGCTCATCACTACAGCAGCCAAACCCAGACTACAGGTAATCACACATGCAGTAAACATTAACGCGCGCACACACACACACACACACACACACACACACACACACACACACACAGACACACACACACACACACACACACACACATAAACAGAGAAGCAAATATGTGTGCTAAAAAAATAAATTAAAAAAGTGTAATTCCCCAGTGAATGTTTTTACAACACTTTTATAACTACCTATCAATGTATCAGTCTTGCACAGAGGGACCAGAGACTCAACAAAGTTTACTGTGCCAAGCTGGCTATGAGTCCAACAGTCCTATAGGTGAGACTGTGTTGCAACACATCAGCCACTCAACATTTGTGTTAGAGCAAATATTTACAAGTATATCTCCCCTCTCGTAACCTGTCTCCTCTCTGCTCCTAAGTGACCACCTTCCGGACTCCTTCTGACCTACACAGCCTGGTTGAGAGGGACAGGCATGGACCCACCACCCAGCACCAGCAGCAGACAGACTTCTGTCCTGGAGGATACACAGCCAAGGTCCAGCTACCATACCACAGCCTGCCTGGACAGCGCCCACGCAAGATAGAGATAGAGAGGTGGGTGTGTTTGTCACGACCATAACTCAAAACAGAAGCATTACCTAGCCTCCCGTGTACCACTTAAACTGTAACCCTTGGCTTTAATCGGCAGTCACTACTAGTCAATGGAGATAACAGAGCTGATTGACAGCATACACACAATCAGGTTGATTACTCTCTACCATGTCATGTTTCTTCCTCTCAGGCGCAGGAGGGAGTACCTGAAGCTTGACATTACTCAGTTTCTGACTGAGCAAGGGATTGACTCCAACCTCCTTATGCCTCGACACGAGAGTAGTGAGGAACATGTGACCACCCCAGAGAATCCCCTGCCACCTGTCTCTAACTACCTGCCTCTGGAGGTGAGCCCCTCAAACGTGGACATTGCTGGCTATTTTCTCAGGTAGATGTCCCTTGAGCAGCACAATGTAGCCTTGTGTATGGAGATGCCTTTGAATACATAACATATGGTTTGTCGTTAGGTTAAGTGACAAGTCAATGTAATTCATTTGGATAGGTCTTCTTCCTTGTTTGATCCATCAGTTGAGAGTGATTTGTATAATATGTAATAGTCTTACACTTTAATCTTTCTTGGGTTTCTCTCCCAGGTGTTTGACAATGAGGAGTTTGATTGTCGCACCCCTCAAGACTGGCTTGCCCTGGGCTATGAGGGAGGTTCAACAGATCGTAAACCCATACCTGCCAAAGCCTTGCTGCCCAACACTGACAAAATACCACCCGGTACACATTTTTGTTGTATCTAGAACAGAAAATATGAATTGATTATAATTTCCTCTGACTTATCCTCTTTCTCTACCTTTAGAGGACCCGAAGTGCCCCACCTTAGAGTACAGCTGGCAGTTTGTTGGGGTTCTTGACTACAACCAGGAGAAAAGTCTTTACCTGGTCCAGAAGGCTGACAGGAATGGCAGAGTGAGAGACAACAAGGGGAAACCTGTCCTGAATGGAGGACAGAGAACAAAAGGTAAACCTATTGTGTCAAATACTGGTTTATTTTTCATTCCCAGTGTGTGTACAGATTGTTATTGATTGATTTCTAACCTGTACTGTAATCACCCTGCTGTCTCTGTATAGGTGTGCACCTGCTGTCGGCCACTCAGTACTGGGTCCCCAGGATCAGGCTGCTGTTTAGTGCAGAAAGCCCTTCTCTGTTTGCCCAGCGGGTGCAGTTTGCCCATCACTGGAGGGAGAACACAGAGGCCCTGCTACTCTACCACCTGTCTGTGGACTGTATGCCTGTGTGGAGCGGCACCCCGTCTCTGAACACCCAGAGCCTTGCCCGTGTCAAAGAGCATGCTCTCTCCACACCTGGCCTCAGACTCAAACTGTGAGTGACAGCCTATTGTCATTACTATACCTTTTCTCTGTACCATTTTATCTGTATAGAGTATGTTACTTCCACTGCTGCTATTTCTGACCCTTAGAATATTCTGTGTGTTGCAGGCTACAGGAGTGTATCGTCCAGCTGGAAAGGGAGATCAATTTGGACTATGATCGCACCATGAACCGGATCAGCTTTGACAGAGTGGTGATGGCCAACCCAGAGGAGTTCTCCCACATAACCCTACCTCAGAAAGAACCTGAGCATGTGCCCCAGAAAGGTTAAGTCACTGTGTGTGTGTGTGTGTGTGTGTGTATGTGTGTGTGTGTGTGTGTGTGTGTGTGTGTGTGTGTGTGTGTGTGTGTGTGTGTGTGTGTGTGTTGAAACTGTTTTTAAAGTCTGTCCTGTGTTGACACCTCTTACACACTGTACTCTGTGTGCGTCCCACAGGCTTTGTGTCTGTTCCCGCCTACCCCTTTGAGAAGAACCGCGCTGCTTTTGCCTTCAACTCCCTACTGACAAAGCCTGAGGTGGTCTCTGCCTTGTCCAAAGTGCGGGCTGAGTGCAACAGAGTGGCATCCATGAGTCTGTTCCATGTCACCTTCACCAAATCACTGCGCCTAGAAGAATTTGAGCTGACCCAATCCCAGACACATGCACAGGTATTAACCCATGATACCAGATCGGTATTCCACATTCCACAAATTGTCAACCATACACCCCTAACCTAACCTTTCCCACGCCCCCTCCCAGGTGCAATTGTTCCTGCGGGACTCGTGGGTGACCACTTTGTGTAATGGCATCCGCTCCAGCCTGAGGGATGTGGGCCCTGGTTGGTTCAGCCTGACAGAGTCGCGCTGGGAGGTGTACAGGATGTCCAAGCTGTGCAGTCTCATGGCTCTGGTGCGCTACAGCCTGCAGGATTCCCTGCGCTTCTTGGTGCAGGACTCCCTGGTCAGCCTTGCTCAGTTGTTGCTGGACGCCTGCCACAGTATCCTCCCCTGCCCACTGGACCTTGTCTGGGGCTCCGACCTTATCAACAGCCCCTACAAGTTAGA
The DNA here is from genome assembly GCF_951799395.1 of Argentina silus. Lineage (NCBI taxonomy): Eukaryota > Metazoa > Chordata > Actinopteri > Argentiniformes > Argentinidae > Argentina > Argentina silus. The sequence continues at coordinate 2,467,156 of NC_139658.1, forward strand.
TATCACCTGTCTCTCGATCTACAGCCCCTACATCTATCATATCCAACTCTCTCTCTCTCTCTCTCTCTCTCTCTCTCTCTCTCTCTCTCTCTCTCTCTCTCTCTCTCATTCCTTTAGATATTGCCCTCACTCTCACTAATAGTTGATATTAGGGAAAAAATGTTTCATACTGTGCCTATGTATTGATAATTAAGCTACTCTATGTCTAGGCCCAAGAGGAACCCACTGTTCCTGGTGGATCTGGTTCTGGACCAGACTGGTGTCCACTACAGCACTCCACTGGAGAACTTTGAGACCTCCGTCATGACCCTGTTTGATAAGGGCATCCTGTCCACACACAATGTGCCTCAACTGGACAAGGCAAGATATCCTGCACCAGGATGCCTTAAAGCAGACACATGAACAAACTCAAAGGCTTTTAAGTTTGTGTTGATTAGTAATGCTCTTCTCTAGTGTAGTGATGATGATGATGATGATGATGATGATAACTCTGCCTCTGTCTCTCGTAGTTTGTTATGCAAAAGATGTTCATCAGTGGCACTCCCCTGCTGGAGTCGGTGGGTCTGTGGGAGCCTGCGGTGGCAGAGCTGAGAGAGAGGATCCGTGTGGCCCTGCGCCAGGCAGCTATACCCCTCAGGGCTTACGCCTGCAAATATGAGAAACACCTGGAACTGCACAACTCAGATATCGACACCTTCCTCAAGTAAGCTCAACTTGTATTTGTGAGACAGGCTCTTATTTTTACCTCACTGTCTGTCACCTCCATAAGCCCAAGAGGGTTATTATAGTAACCTTGCGGGGCGTGATGACTTCTACAATAACTCTCAGTGCTAACACCAACAATAGGCTTTAGCTCAGAAGGCTGATGCAGTGCATGTCAATGTGTGTGTGTGTGTGTGTGTGTGTGTGTGTGTGTCACAGAGCACACAGTCAGGAGGAGCAGACTCCCCAGGAGGTGAAGAAGGAGGTGGTGCAGCACCTGAAGGAGAAGGAGCGTCTGGACCACTCCCTTCCCGCCTACATCATCATCGGGCCCTTCACTGTTAGTGTGGAGAGTGTACGCCAAAGCCTATCCAAGAAACGCAGAGCCCTGGCCAACGCTGTGCTGGACAGGCTCGCCTTCAAGCTGCGCAAGCAAGTGGAAGAGGTAAGTCATAAGCTTGTATGGGAGAGGAGTTTGAGAGAAACAGAACAGAAGTACTAGTGAATTTACTTGTGTGTATTTATTTCAGGCATGTGAAGAGTGTAAGGCCATAAGCAGGAAGCTGTATGAGAAACCCAACAGCATTGAGGAGCTGACAGAGCAGCGTGAATGGATGAAGCAGATCCCAGACCAGCTCAAGGCCCATGAGGTGTAGATCAATCAAAAACCTCATATGTGTTTTATATTGATAGATATTAATGCACACAATTCAACCCATCTACAGAACACACAGCCATTGTTGAGCTTTACTATATAGGCCACCCTCTTCATCTAAAAGTAGATCTCATTTATCAATCTCACTTTCCTCAGGAACTTCTGTCTAAAGCCATGTCAGACTATGAGCTAATCGACGAGTTCTTCTACAGCCTGTCAAATGAGGACTTCAATGGAAAGTAAGGCTTACCATCACTATACACTGTCAGACATTTTGTATGGGAGTGAGAGTGATGGGCCATGTAGAAGGAGAGTTGGGGCTGAATAAATGGTGGCTCAGACTGAATGCTTAATGACTAGTGAGAGATTATCTCTCTGTATCTTTCTCTGTGTAGGTGGACAGCCATGGCGTGGCCGCATAAGATTGTGGCCCAGATGGAGACGGTGTCGACGCAGCATGTGGAGGATGAAGAACGCTTCAACAAGATTCAGCTGGCTGACCAGAACAACTTCCAGGAGCGCCTGGACTCTCTGCAGGTCTGCTGTGCTCCTGAATATACTTGTTCATTTAAAAGAAAGAGCACTGTACTCCACATATGATTACACTCTTTGTGATGTTCCTGTGCTAGCACCTATAAAGACATGTTGGCATTCTGTTTTGTAAGATGAAAGCCTGCTTTTGGACATGCTAACCTTAGAGGAGCCAGTATTCTTTTTCACATCTCCCTTATGCTGTTGCTGACCACTCTGGGTATATTGTTACAAGATGGCGGTTGCTGGCTTCTCTGGCCACACGGACGTGAGCAGAGCTCATGAGGTGGCCAACGAGGTACGGCGTGTGGGCAAGCAGCTGAAGGAGTCCCAGACCATGGCTCAGACGTACAACAACCGCGAGCGTCTGTTTGGCATCCCTGTCACCAACGTAAGTCTGGCACTACTGTTACCCATAACACCCAGTAAAACACCCACTATAATCTGCAGGTTCCATGCAAAGCTTGCACCTGTAGGAATCCTATATGTTTTATATACTGTCCATTCTCAGTTTATAAAATGTTTACAGAAACTGAAGCTTTTCTGTCCCAAAAACAAAACTGTATTTTCTCACACTGACAGTGTGGCCTTGTGTATGTTTGTTGTAGTACGACCGTCTGCAGAAGCTGACCAGGGACTTCCAGCCCTTCAAAGACCTGTGGACCACCACATCAGAATGGCTACGCTGGCAAGAGAGCTGGCTCAACGACCCGCTGTCCAGCATCGACCCCGAGCAGCTGGAGCGTAATGTCACTGACGCTTTCAAGACCATGCACAAGTGTGTTAAACAGTTCAAGGACATCCCAGGTGAGTGATACTGAAGTACACACCCCTGACATGTTTGACCCAGCAGGGAGAATTTCAATTATGATTTTTAGATGGTTAAGAATGGATTTGAATAGTTTTACATTGTTTTTCTCGGTGTTTCTCTCTCCCCTATATCAACCTACCAGACTGCCAGGAGGTGGCATCAGACATCCGAGGGAAGATTGAAGACTTCCGTCCGTACATCCCTCTGATCCAGGGCTTGAGGAACCCTGGGATGCGGACTCGCCACTGGCAGCTGCTGTCCGATCGCATCCACATGAACGTGAAGCCCAAGGCCAACCTGACCTTCTCCCGCTGCCTTGAACTGGGCCTGCAGGACCACGTGGACGAGATCGCCCGTGTGGCTGAAGTGGCAGGAAAGGAATATGCCATCGAGCAGGTACTGTATTGCGTCATTGTACAGAAAGTCTGTATTTGTGTGTGTATTTTTTGTGTATATCTTTATTTCTGAGGGCTTTTTTTGACTCCAGGATATCCACTTTGTATGAAATAAGTCACACTAGGTGGCAGGTCATGGAGACAACTCAATGACAGCTTAGGGAAGATCTATGTAGCTGGATGCCACTAGTGCTAATCAACATACTATATGTGTGTTCTCTATGCAGGCTCTGAATAAGATGGAGCATGAGTGGTCGACAGTGGCCTTCGAGGTGCTGCCCTATAAGGAGACAGGCACGTACATCCTGAAGAGTCCAGACGAGGCCTCCCAACTGCTGGACGACCACATCGTCATGACCCAGAGCATGTCCTTCTCCCCCTACAAGAAGCCCTTCGAGGACCGCATCAGCACCTGGGAGAGCAAGCTCAGGATGACTCAGGTACAGGAGAAAGAAACACTAGTCCAATGAGGAGTCAGCATTGAGGTAAACATAGACTGAAGTTTCATGCATAGTGCCTCAGGTCCTAAGACCTTTCTTCCTTAGATTATTTTTAAGTGTCTCCCCATTTAACAAGATATTATTATTATTATTATCATTGATTTTGGATTTTCCTCAGAGTAACAAGATCCTTATTATTGCCATGTTATTTATGTTGCTATACTGCCCTCTGGTGGTATTGGTAGGATGTGCTAGAAGAGTGGCTGACATGTCAGCGCTCCTGGCTCTACCTGGAGCCAATCTTCAGCTCTGACGACATCAACCGCCAGCTGCCTGTCGAGGGCAAGAGGTACCAGACCATGGAGCGCACCTGGAGGAAGGTCATGAAGAGCGCTAATGATAACAAACAGGTGAGGATATTTCATATCACAATAAAATGGCAATACACAGAATAAGGCTTAGATTGATTTATTTTGGTTTTGGCGTTGATATAGCCACTATGTGGTATTGTGCATTGATGTGTATGTTTGTCTGAATGTATTGTCATGTCTTGCTGTGTGTTTATCTGTGTATTGCATTTTTGTTTGTGCCTGTAGGTGATTGACCTGTGTCCAGACCCCCGTCTGTTGGAAAGTCTGAGAGACTGTAATAAACTGTTAGAACTGGTTCAGAAGGGTCTGAGTGAATACCTGGAGACCAAACGTGGTTCCTTCCCCAGGTATGCTGCCACCATGGCCACACTTTCATTTGTAATATGATATATAACATCCATGCAACTATACTGTATGTTTCACTTCATTCTCATATCACATTAAAAACTGATTGTGTGATTGGTTCTTTGATTGTGTTTGCAGATTCTATTTCCTGTCAGATGATGAGCTGCTGGAGATTCTGTCCCAGACCAAAGATCCTACTGCAGTACAGCCCCACCTGCGCAAGTGCTTTGAAAACGTTGCCCGGGTTAGCCATCTTTCTTTTACTCCCTGCTCCCCTTAACACTTTTGGAAACATAACTGCATAGCATTCTAAATCCCTTCTCTTCTGTGTCCTGCAGCTTCAGTTCCAGTCGGACCTGCAGATCACTCATATGTACTCTGGTGAGGGGGAGGAAGTGAAGCTGTGCCTGCCAGTGTGGCCCTCTGGGAATGTGGAAAACTGGCTGCGGGAGGTGGAGTTGTCTATGAAGGCCAGTCTGAGGGACAACATCAACCGCTCCCTACAGGTCTACCCACAGGTCAGCCCCATACACATACTAATCAACAGTCGGTCAGATTTGATATAGTATCTCTTTGCCCAGTGTTGCAAAGCCAGTTGTGACAACTGTGATGTCTGTGTCCCTGGCCTCCCCCCAGATACCACGTAAAGAGTGGGTGTTATCCTGGCCGGGGCAGGTGGTGATCGCCGGCTGTCAGACCTTCTGGACTACTGAGGTGTCTGAGTCACTGGAGCAGGGAGACCTGGCTGACCGCCTCTACCCCCAGCTACAGACACAGGTGTGGGAATAGTTTCCCTAAGGCTTGTCTAGGCCAGATAGGACTCCCCATAAACAAGGAAATAACAATAGTGACTCACAGATATGCCTCCAACATCATTGTCTGTTACAGTCCAGTAAATTGTAAAAAAAAAATATGTAAATGAGAGTCTACAACTGAAAGTGTCCTCATCTTATCCTGGGTGTAGATTGGAGACCTGGTGCAGCTGGTGAGAGGGCGTCTGTCTAAGATGCAGAGGGCCGTGCTCTCTGCCCTCATCGTCATAGAGGTCCATGCCAAGGACGTGGTAGCAAAGCTGGTAGAGGAAGGGATCTCCAGTGTTAACGACTTTGAGTGGATCAGCCAACTCAGGTTTAACTTGCTGCCCTCCCCCCTACTTGACACAGTATATGGTCCTTGCTGCTCATACAATGGGCTCTATTTGTTCATGGAAAGGCAGAATTGTGAACAATTGTACATAGATAACATGCAAAAAAATTATTTGTTTGTAGATATTACTGGGCCAGAGATGACCTGTACATTCGAGCAGTGAATGCAGAGTTCCTTTATGGATACGAGTACCTGGGGAACTCAGGACGCCTGGTCATCACCCCACTCACAGACAGGTAAGTATTGTTTTTTTTCTGTGTGTGGGTGAATCCCTTTACGATGTCAAGAAAGTGTCCGAAGGTTTCCCATCTTAGCCTAAATTCATTTGCAGTTTCATGCTTTACTACCTCTTTGTATGTACATGTCACTCCTTCCCTCTCTCAGGTGCTACCTGACCCTCACAGGGGCGCTGCACCTGAAGTTTGGGGGGGCTCCAGCAGGTCCAGCAGGTACAGGGAAGACTGAGACTACTAAAGACCTGGGGAAGGCTCTGGCCATCCAGACTGTCGTATTCAACTGCTCTGACCAGCTGGACTTTATCGCCATGGGCAAGTTCCTCAAGGGGCTGGCCAGGTGAGCCTAAAGTCACATGAAAAAAAAATATATATCCGTGTTCTATTCAAATTTCTATATATGCTAGAAAACTGCAAATATCATGTTCTTGGGCCAAATCTTTCTGACTGACCTCAGATTGTTGGGGTTATGCTGACTATGATGTGACTCCCCCTCCTACAGCTCTGGAGCTTGGGCATGCTTTGATGAGTTTAATCGTATTGACGTGGAGGTGCTGTCTGTGGTGGCGCAACAGATCACCACTATTCAGAAGGCCCAGCAGCAGAGGGTGAGCTATTATTATACTGCATACACATGGGCATTTTCTGAAGTAGATCATTCTGTGTGTATCTCTTCTGCTGCTGTTTTAGCCTATTGTGTGTGTGTGTGTGTGTGTGTGTGTGTGTGTGTGTGTGTGTGTGTGTGTGTGTGGTCAGGTGGAGCGTTTTGTGTTTGAGGGGGCAGAAATCCCTCTGGTTCCCTCTTGTGCTGTGTTCATCACCATGAACCCCGGTTATGCTGGCCGCACTGAACTACCAGACAACCTGAAGGTACTGTACATGCTTTTGATAGTATTTGAACTATTCACATCCCCTCTGTTTGGCATGAGAGAATGGACTGAGGTGTTCCTCTCTGTCCCCCAGGCCCTGTTCCGCCCTGTAGCTATGATGGTCCCTGACTACGCCATGATCGCAGAGATCTCCCTCTACTCATTTGGCTTCAGCGATGCCAAAGTCCTCTCCAAGAAGATCACCACCACTTTCAAACTGTCTTCAGAGCAGCTCAGCTCCCAGGTGGGGCCCTATTTGCCACAGACAGCATGCCCTCAGATTTTCCTATGTTTCATGAGTGTCCTGTTCTACACTATTGTAATTCTGTATGAAATGTTGACACTTTGCTCCTGTATATCTGCAGGATCATTATGACTTTGGTATGAGAGCTGTGAAGACTGTGATCTCTGCTGCTGGAAACCTGAAGAGAGAGAATCCTGATATGAATGAGGTTAGATTGTGTGTGTTTATGCTATCAAACATTGTCACACCAAAAAGTGAGACTAGCCTATGTATTTTGACATCAGTAAACATGTCCAATTTATCTGATTTCCTTCCTCTAACTACCAGGAGCTGATCTGTCTACGGGCTATACGAGATGTCAACGTTCCCAAATTCCTCCAAGACGACCTCAAACTTTTTAATGGCATCGTGTCCGATCTCTTCCCCAAGATCAAGGAGGAGCCCATTGACTACGGCACCCTGGAGGAGTCAATCCGTAACGTCTGTGCCAAGAAGCATCTCAAGGATGTGGATGGTTCGTATGAATGCACAGATGTACAGTATATGTGCTGAACACCCATTCAACATGTGTCAAAATGTTGTATTGATGCCTTCTCTTTCCCTTGTGATAATGTAGCATACATCACCAAGTGTATTCAGCTGTATGAGACCACTGTTGTAAGACATGGCCTGATGTTGGTGGGACCTTCCGGCTCTGGCAAAACCAAGGTTTGGATTTTGTCCACCAGCACATGATCCATGTGCCTGTGTGTCTGAGTTTCTAAAGATGTCACGTTGGTCTTATGTATAAGTGCCATGTGTTTGATGGTGGTATGGTGTGTGTGTCAGTGCTATGAGATCCTAGGAGCGGCTATGTCGGCTCTACAGGGCCAGCCCTCAGTGAGTGGTGGTGTGTATGAGGTGGTGCATACATATGTCCTCAACCCCAAGTCCATCACCATGGGACAGCTCTACGGGGAGTTTGACATGCTGACACATGAGTGGTGAATACAAGTTGACTTGATACACTGAAAACACAGATAGATTCGTGTACAAATGATGTTACAAACACATTCACGCGCACACACACACACACACACACACACACACACACACACACACACACACACACACACATACAGTACACACCCACACTCAGGTCTCATCTCCCTCCCTGTGGCTACCTTCAGGACAGATGGCATCCTGTCATCTCTGATCCGCGGTGGGGCATGCTGCATGGATGAGGAGAGAAAGTGGTACATGTTTGACGGGCCCGTGGATGCCGTGTGGATTGAGAACATGAACACCGTGCTGGACGACAACAAAAAACTCTGCCTGAGCTCTGGAGAAATCATCAAACTCTCAGACGTGAGAAAGTCTTTCCTCTCTCTTCTCTGCTGTCTTTCACTTTTACAATAACCAATTCACCACCAGATACAGTACGCTTCTCTTAAAATGTTGTCTTTTAAAATGTCTCTGGTTAACATTCTTGATATGTTTTTGTTTTATGTCCTATAAGTGCTAATTGTTTGTATGTGTACTTGTATGTTTGTGTGTGTGTATGTGTGTATGCCTGTGTGTATTTCCCTCCAGGTGATGACCATGATGTTTGAGGTGCAGGACCTGGCGGTGGCGTCCCCAGCCACAGTGTCTCGCTGTGGGATGGTGTACCTGGAGCCCAGCATCCTGGGCCTCACACCCTTCACTGACTGCTGGCTAAAGAGGATCCCTGGCCCTCTGAGGCCCTACACAGACCAGCTCAACACCCTCTTTATCAGGTTCCTCCAGGTAACAAACAAATAGAGAGAGAGAAAGAGAGAGAGAGAGGGGGGCCTTGTTGTTTTGAGGTAGAGGATAGTGTCCAGATATAGTCTTGTGTGTTTGCATCTCTCTAAAGGATTCCATCACATTTGTGCGGAAGTCAGTGAAAGAGGTGATCTCCTCCATGGACAGCAACCTCACCTGCAGTCTGTTGAAACTGCTGGACTGCTTCTTCCAGCCCTTCATTCCTAGGGAGGTCAGTGGGCCACAAACACAGGAGAGAGAGAGAGAGAGAGAGAGAGAGAGAGAGAGAGGAAAACACTAGACTTTCATTCACTGAAGCACACACACACCACACCACACTACACCACGTACACTCATACAGTGCAGACACACAAACATATTGCATTTCTGTGTGTCTGTATGTATTTGTGCAGGGAGAGAGGCCACCCCCCCAGGAGAAGCTAGCCCGTCTGAAGGAGGTGATTGAGCCCTGGTTCATCTTCTCTCTGGTGTGGAGTGTGGGCGCTACGGGGGACGCCCCCAGCTGCCAGCGCTTCAGTGCCTGGCTCAGGGGCAAGATGGCAGAGGAGAAGGTGAGAACCTAGAATTAGGCTGTCAACTTAAAGGTGTGTCTTTATGAAAGCACAAAATGTCATTTAATATGTCTGTTTTTGTGTCTGTTTTTTTTTGTCCTGCAGGTTCATTTGTGTTTTCCTGAGGAGGGCCTAGTATATGACTACCGCCTTGATGATGCAGGAATCGGTTACCTGGGGGAAGAAGAGGAAGAGGAGAGAGGAAAGAATGGGGATGTGAGCACTTTCCAGATATCCAGGAAATACCTCAGAGATTGAATATCTAAGCAAAAATGTCCCATATCACCTGACCAAAGAATAAAAGATAATTTACAGTTACTAAATGGTATTTTGTAGGTGCACTGGGTCAGTTGGATGGAATCTGCTCAGGACGTGGTCATCACCCCAGAGACCAGCTACTCTGACATCATTGTTTCCACGCCGGACACTGTGCGCATGTCCTTCCTGATGGACATGTTGCTGTCCAATAAGAAGCCTGTAAGTGTCCTATCACCAGATCTCTATCCCTCATATTGAACTCTGCACTATACATGTTGAAAGGTTGTGTGAGTAGAATTTTGGTCTAAGCCAGTGGCTCTGTGTTGACCAGGTGCTGTGCATTGGGCCGACTGGCACAGGGAAGACCCTCACCATGTCTGATAAGTTGCTGAAGAACATGCCCGCTGAGTACATCACACATTTCCTCATGTTCTCTGCCCGTACCTCCGCCAACCAGACTCAGGATTACATTGATAGCAAGCTGGACAAGAGGTAGCTCATCATCTGTCTCTGTGTCAATATTTGTGTCAAACATGATCCTCGGTGTCATGTCTAGAATCAGTGAAACTCCTTTTATGACCACTTACCCAGGAGGAATGTGTGTGTGTGTGTCTGTCTCTCTTTGTCTGTCAGGCGTAAGGGTGTGTTTGGGCCTCCCTTGGGGAAGTATTTTATCTTGTTCATTGATGACCTGAACATGCCCATGTTAGAGGAATACGGGGCCCAGCCCCCTATTGAGCTGCTTCGCCAGTGGATGGACCACGGGGGCTGGTATGACAGGAAACAGATAGGTGAGGAGAATAGTTCCATGACGCCAGCACCAATAAGTCAATAAATACATTTTAGGTCAATGCACATCATCTTTGATGCCCAGCCACTATCACTATGACTCATTTCTGATATCAGATAATTCATATTTTGTTAGTAGACATTGATTTTCTAGGTAGGATTTCACCCTGGTTTCATTGAGACAACTTTTACCATGAAGACAGAGAAGTTTTAGTATGTCACAATTCTTAAGAGTATTGGGATTCAGTCATTGATTCCCCCCTGGTCTGTTCTGCAGGCACTTTTAAGCACATAGTGGACATCAACTTTGCGTGTGCCATGGGACCCCCAGGAGGGGGCAGGAACCCCATCACGCAGCGCTTCACCCGCCACTTTAACTTCCTCTCCTTCACCGAGATGGAGGACGCCAGCAAGAAGAAGATCTTCTCCACCATCCTGGGCCACTGGATGAGTGAGTCTGTCTGAGAGTGAGAGTGAATCCAAGTGAGCAGTTATGGTTGAGAGGAAGTGGTTGACCAAACATCTCCTGACATCTAAAAGAGATGTCAGGAGACTTTTGTGAAGGTTAAGTGTAAGTTGCAGGTATCTCTAATTAAGTGTTTGCTTTTTTACAGATGGAAATATGAGTAAAAAGGACCCAGGCAGTAAGTCAGAGAGAGAGAAAGAGAAGGAAAGGATGGAGAGAGAGTGAGATAGGAAGACTGACAGTTTAGAAATGTGGTATATGTGCATTTTGTTTTTAGTGATTTACTGTATGTGGATTATTGATGAGTATAGTACAGCTGTAATAGGGTCTTTAATTGCTAAGAGAAAATCTTAGGCATTCAATTGCAACCCCTCTCCAATCCACCTCCCTCTCCTCAGGACCAGTTCCAGAGATCCAACCTCTGAATGGACCTCTGGTGGACGCCACTATCCTTGTCTACTCCACCATCACATCCCAGCTCCTGCCAACACCAGCCAAGTCCCACTACACATTCAACCTGAGGGACCTCTCCAAGGTCTTCCAGGGCGTCCTGATGGCTGAGGCTGGCAAGATAGAGGTATGGTACAGGACTGTAGGCTCTAACTCTAGAAATCCTATGTACCTGTACTTATACTGTCACCTGAGGTTTGTTTTGTGTGTGTGTGTGTGTGTGTGTGTGTGTGTGTGTGTGTGTATGTGTGTGTGTGTGTGTGTGTGTGTGTGTGTGTGTGTGTGTGTGTGTGTGTGCGTGTGTGCGTTTGTGTAATACCGTTTGAACAGAAAGAAACCTACAGAAAACGGTTAGGCACTACAAGACCCTTTAAACTGATGACATGTTGTTTGTGTTTATTCGCAAAATGATGATGTCATGTATTTGGTGTGTTTACCACCAGGACAAGGTGCAGCTGTTGCAGCTGTGGTACCACGAGAGCTGCCGGGTGTTCCAGGACCGGCTGGTGAGCATTGAAGACCGTGACTGGTTTGATAAGCTCCTGCAGGCTCGCATCGAGGAGTTTGGCTGCAGCTTTGAGGAGGCTGTGCCCTGCAAGCCTGTCCTGTTTGGAGACTTCATGATCCCAGGAGCAGACAACAAAGTGTACCAGCTCATAGAGGACAAGGAGAAAGTAAGGCCTCAGTATTGAAAATCCCAAATGTCTGTGGCTGTAGTCCAGTATAGTAGTGATATTGATACTGTAAGGGCAGTAGTAGCCATTAATCATAATAGAGAATTTGAGGAAATCTTTTATTTTTCTCTGCACAGTTCACTCTCTCCTCGACCTTCTCTAGAGATATAAGCCCTGTCTCCGGGCTCTGTCCACTGACTTATAGCCCATATAAAGATGTTTGATTAAAAAAGGATACTTCGTCTTACGTCTGAATTTTATCATTAGAATAGACAGTCAACCTTTTTTCCTGACTTGTCTCCCACAGCTGGCTCAGGTCATAGAGGAGTACATGGACGACTACAACCAGATCAGCACCACCAAAATGAAACTGGTGCTCTTCATGGACGCCATCCAACACGTGTGTCGCATCAGCCGCATCTTGCGCCAGCCCCTGGGCAACGCCCTGCTCCTGGGGGTGGGGGGCAGCGGGCGCCAGTCCCTCACCAAGCTGGCCACCCACTTGTGAGACTCACACACTGCATCTCGAAACACATGCTAGTCCTCCAGATCACATCCCTGTTTAACTCTCACACCACTGACTGAATGTATGAGACTTGCCCTCTGTATCATCCACCAAATAGAACCTTTTACTAGGGCTAGCTTTTTCCAATGGTCTAAGTCTAATCTTAGTAGTCTAATAAGTAGTTTATGTACTGTATATGTTTCACAGTGGTCACAGTATCTATTTGAGCCCTCAGGTCCGACTATGAGTGCTTCCAGATTGAGCTGTCTAAGAACTACGGCCAGGCAGAGTGGAGGGAGGACATCAAGAGCATCATGCTGAAGGCTGGCCTGCAGAACGTGCAGATCACCTTCCTGTTCGTAGATACACAGGTGAGGGCCTTTTGCACTTACTGTACATACTGTACACTCACTCACAGTTGTATAATCACACACACACACACACACAGACACACACACACACACACACACACACACACACACACACACACATCCCTGTCCTTCATCCCTGTGTGTGTTTGTCCACAGATTAAGAGTGAGTCATTCCTGGAGGATGTGAATAACATCCTGAACTCTGGAGATGTGCCCAACCTGTATGCTGTGGACGATCAGGAGCGCATCCTGACTTCCATGAAGCCTGTGGTGCTGGACCTTGGCCAGCAGCCTACCAAGTCCAACCTCATGGCTGCCTACATCAAGAGGGTCCGCAGCAACATCCATACTGTGCTCTGCATGAGGTGAGCTCAACTCAACATCACTCAAACATGACTATATCCTACTCACTGAGTTTAACAGGGGATTGATAATGTGAGGCTCTGTCTTCAACTATCCTCTTTTCATCCCTCATTCCTTTCTCCTCTCCTCCCCTCACCTCCCCTCTCCTCTCTCCCCTGTAGTCCCATAGGGGAGGTATTCCGTGCGCGGCTCAGGCAGTTCCCCTCCCTGGTGACCTGCTGTACTATAGACTGGTTCAGTGCCTGGCCACAGGAGGCACTGCAGTCTGTAGCTGCCTCCTTCCTCAACGAGCTGCCAGAGCTGGAGGCCAGCCCCAACGCAATGAAAGGGCTGGTGAGGACAGACTTCACACACACACACACACACACACACACACACACACAAACACACACAGACACACTGATAGATCAGCCTCCCCTCACAATGTCTGTATGTTCCTGTCTAGATAATGATGTGTGTGGAGATCCACCAGATGGTGGCCAGGAAGTGTGGACAGTACCTAGCTGAGCTGTCTCGCTACAACTACGTCACGCCCAAGAGCTACCTGGAGCTGCTCGCCATCTTCTCTGCCCTCATCGGCCGCAAGAAGCAGGAGCTGCACAGTGCCCGGCAGCGCATGAAAACCGGTTTGGATAAGGTAAGGCCATTGATCTGGGCTGTGTTTATTACTGAGTTTGTGACAATCCTTTTAGTTTGTATGTGAGTTGGTCCTTCTAGTTTTAAGTCCATATTTCTTGCTTCAAAATAGAGTTGCTCTATGTGTGACTTTATGTGTGACTGTGACTGTGTGTGTGTGTGTGTGTGTGTGTGTGTGTGTGTGTGTGCGTGTGTGTGTGTGCGTGCGTGCGCGTGTGCATGCATGTGTGTGCACGCATGGGTGTAGCTTCTGAGCACAGCGGAGGATGTGAGTAAGATGCAGGAGGAGCTGGAGATGATGAGGCCTCTGCTGGAGGAAGCCGCCAAGGACACAGTGGTCACCATGGAGAAGATCAAGGTACTGTAAAGACATCCTCCAGTGTCTACTATAGCTTGTACAGTATGTATGCAGTTGTTTTTTTTTACTTTGTGTGTGCGTGTGTGTGTGTGTGTGTGTGTTGACAGGAAGACACAGTGGTTGCAGAGGAGACACGTACATCGGTGCAGGCGGAGGAGGCCAAAGCTTCAACAAAAGCTCTTGTGGCTAAGGCCATCGCTGACGATGCCCAGAAAGACCTGGATGCAGCTCTGCCAGCCCTGGAAGCTGCCCTCTCCAGCCTTAAATCACTCAACAAGAACGACGTTGTTGAGGTAACAGGGTTTTCTCATATTATTCTGACTGTTCCTTCTTGTCAAATTGCTTGCCAGAACCATGGAGTGCTCATGCTTAGTGCTTATTGCTAGTACTTTTCACCAGCATTTGATTTCTGTTGGCTTCATGTATGAGTGCTGTTGTTTCTAATGGGCTCATTGGTGCTGTGGTTCTGGTAGGTGCGAGCCATGCAGCGTCCTCCTAATGGGGTGAAGCTGGTTATTGAGGCAATGTGCATTATGAAAGGCATCAAGCCTAAAAAGGTGGCCGGGGAGAAGCCAGGCACCAAGGTGGACGACTACTGGGAGCCTGGAAAGGGTCTGCTGCAGGACCCTGGCAAGTTCCTGGACAGCCTCTTCAAATTTGACAAGGTGCTTTTCAGATATACAGGAATCAGGATGTTTTGTACTTTTTTTCAGCTGACTGATGATTTGGCTACCATACATTTATCAGAACATGAAGTCGCTGATCCAACTGTTATGCTGGCTCTAATATTCTCTCTAGGAAAACATCCCGGATTCTGTGATCAAATTAGTGCAGCCCTACATCGATAATGAAGAGTTCCAGCCATCCAATATCGCCAAGGTGTCCAAGGCCTGCACCTCTATTTGCCAGTGGGTGCGAGCCATGCATGTGTACCACTTTGTGGCCAGGGGTGTGGAGCCTAAAAGGGTATGACTTTTTTGTATTTGATTTATTTATCTGTTGGTTCATACAAGACAGAGACTCTTTTATGAGTTCAAAACATATACTATGCTCTCCAGTACTACATTATGTTAACTGCACTGTTTTGTAAATGATGCCTGTATGTACCTGTGTATGAGCAGCTGGCCCTGCAAGAGGCCTCGGAGGACCTGGCTGCCACCCAGCTCATCCTGGACGATGCCAAAGAGAAGCTGGCAGCGGTAGAGGACGGAATCGCCACGCTGCAGGCCAAGTACCACGACTGCCTGGCCAAAAGGGACGAGCTGGACAACAAGTGCCAGCTGTGTGAGAACCGCCTGGTCCGGGCAGACAAGGTCAGAGAGAGACAACAAGGTTTACTGATATACACTGTGTGTTCTATCTTGTCTGGGGCAGGTTCAAATAAATCTTAGCAGATATAGAGGCCATACGCTGTTGTTTGGACCAGCTAGATTCTCTGTGTTCTTTTTCTTTATGTTCTCAGCCTGCCAGCATTTGTCTGTGAAGCTCATGTGATTGCCATCATTATTGGCTGCATCCTCACAGAAGGCATCCAGACAAACGAGTTGTGTTTACTGTAACTGTCTAGTGTAACTAGACTCCTGATTTGTTTGTTACTCTGTCTTCTATAACTGCCTCAGTACTGACGATCAATGACTGCTTTCTGTCTGTGTGCGTTGTACGTGTGTCTCCAGCTGATTGGAGGGCTGGCGGATGAGAAGGTACGCTGGAGGGAGACGGTGCAGCACCTGGAATTCATGGTCAATAACGTGTCAGGAGATGTGCTGCTGGCAGCAGGATACGTGGCCTACCTGGGACCATTCACTGTGAGTGTTGCTCACAGGCAAGCCCCCATGAGCCCCCCCTCTGGATCTAAAATGTATTCATGTGTTATGTCTTGCGAAGGTGTAGGGTATATTTTGTATTTTTTTTGTCAGGGTGAGTACCGGGCCTCCATGGCAGAGGAGTGGCTGCATGGGTTTAAAGATCTGGGCGTCCCCCACACTGAGGAGCCAAACCTCATCAGCACTCTGGGGGACAAGGTCAAGATCCGGTCCTGGCAGGTCAGAACCGCCTTCAACCAGAACTAATACAGCACAACATCCTCTACAGTCAGATCCGAGATGAAATGATTGAGCCGTGGAAAGTAAGGGCAACACATTTGTGCAACAACTCAACTTTTGTGTTTGTTTGTATTTGTGTGTGTGTGTGTGTGTGTGTGTGTGTGTGTGTGTGTGTGTGTGTAGATCACAGGGCTTCCAAAAGATAACCTGTCTGTGGAGAATGGTGTGATCACTCAGTACTCCCAGCGCTGGTCTCTGTTCATCGACCCACAAGGACAGGCCAACAAGTGGGTGAAAAACATGGTGAGAATCTCTGCTCTGCTCATTCCTCTGCATTGATTTGATGCCAACCACAGAGGGAGCCATAGAGCCACACCTTTCATCATGAACCTGTCACACAAAACATCTTTAGTTGGTGTTTTGCAAATATAATGGACAGAAATATGAATGGTTCCTTTTTTGTTTTTTTCTCAGGAGCGTGACAATGGATTGGATGTGATGAAGCTGAGTGACCGGGACTTCCTGCGGAGTCTGGAGAACGCCATTCGCTTTGGGAAGCCCTGCTTACTGGAGAATGTGGGAGAGGATCTGGACCCTGCTCTAGAACCTGTCCTATTGCGACAGGTCCTTACTTATTTTATGCAGTACAAACATAACTGACAAGAGTCAATACAAAACACAGTCAATGCAATGTTGCTCCATCATCAGAGCTGGATTTCCTGATTGTCTGATATCATCTTCTATAATCATTGTATTGCACTGTATCATTGACATCATTGTACATCATTGTATTGTAAGGATTGTATCACTGACATCATTGACATTGGCATACAGTAACCCCAACCCAATAACCTACTTTTCCTGATTCTAAATGTTAATGCTGATTAGTAATCTTTTTCTGTTTGTGCCCCTTAGACGTACAAGCAGCAGGGCAGCACAGTTCTGAAGCTGGGAGATGCTGTCATTCCCTACCATGATGACTTCAAGATGTACATCACCACCAAGCTGCCCAACCCACACTACTCCCCTGAGATGTCCACAAAGGTCACCCTCATCAACTTTACCCTGTCACCCAGGTACCACTTACCTTATCTCCTTTTCTGACCACAGGCTGTTTTCATCACATCCTTTCTGTCATCACTATTCCATCTCAGTCATATTGTGTTATATTAGATACTGCAAAACACTTTCACCTACTCATCTAGTTGATTCTGACATTGTCCCTTGTCATTTGGATAAACTCTCAACTCTGACCCCAATGCCATGGCCTCTAACTCCTGTGCGTCTGTCTGTCTGTCTGTCTGTCTGTCTGTCTGTCTGTCTGTCTGTCTGTGTCTGTGTATGTCTGTGTATGTCTGTGTGTGTCTGTGTGTGTCTGTCTGTGTCTGTGTGTGTGTCTGTGTGTGTCTGTGTGTGTGTGTAGTGGTCTTGAGGACCAGCTGCTAGGCAGAGTGGTGGCTGAGGAGAGGCCTGACCTGGAGGAGGCCAAGAACCAGTTGATAGTGAGTAACGCCAGGATGAAGCAGGAGCTGAAGGAGATCGAAGACCAGATCTTGTTCCGCCTTAGCTCCTCAGAGGGAAACCCTGTGGACGACGAGGAGCTCATACGTGTTCTGGGGGCCTCCAAGGTCAAAGCTGGAGAGATCCAGGTCAGACAGGGAGCAGTGTCACCAGTGTCAGCAGTGTTCTGTATATCTCAGCTGTAAATCAGATGTATCACACAGATAGATACAGGTGGTGGATAGTTGATACTGTAAACAAAGACCCAGTTGGAACATGATATGTGACACTCACCACTCAAGTCACCGGTACATTACTGTAATACATGCTGATGTCATTGGTAGGCCAAAGTGATGGTGGCAGAGGAGACGGAGAGAGACATTGATGCCACCCGTCAGGAGTACGTGCCTGTGGCCGTGCGTACCCAGATCCTCTTCTTCTGTGTGTCTGACCTATCCAACGTAGACCCAATGTACCAGTACTCCCTTGAGTGGTTCCTGGGCATCTTCTTGGCAGGCATCGCCAACTCTGAGAGGGCAGGTAGAGGGAACACATACACATATAGATGCATACAGTGCACACACACGCACGCGCGCACACACACACACACACACACACACACACACACACACACACACACACACACACACCGATGGAGGAGTCACACTGGATGAATCCATTTTACAGCAACACCTGTATAACTCAACACTGAACTGCTAATATCAGAGCCATATCAAGCATTTGAGAAACACTTTTCCACATCATAATATGACATATTATGTCAAGTGTTTTGCTTGAACTGAAAACACATTACGTTTGTCCCTTAAAGACACCGTGGAGCAGAGGATCGTCAACATCAACAAGTTCTTCACCTTCAGCCTGTACAGCAATGTGTGTCGCAGCTTGTTCGAGAAGCACAAGCTCATGTTCGCCTTCCTCCTGTGCGCTCGTATCATGATGAACGAGAACAAGATAGACATGGTGAGGAGGAGAAGACACCCCCCTCTTCTCTCTGTCTTACACCCTCACTATCTCTTCCATCTACTCCTCTTTTTCTCTCACTCCCAGTTAACAGGTTCATCTCTGTCGAGAAAAGTCAGAGGTTTGACCATCGTGTGAAATACTTTTAGAAAATATCCTAGGTGTATTTGATTCGGCTTAGAGGTTGAACATTGCAAGTATCATTTCGAGACCAAGAGGATTCACATGATCTGCAGTTCAGTTTGAATACTGTTCAGTATCTGTATATGTCATGATGGATATATGCCTGTGCTCTTACCCTGTGTGTGTGTGCGTGTGTGTGTGTGTGTGTGTGTGTGTGTGTGTGTGTGTGTGTGTGTGTGTGTGTGTGTGTGCTAGGCTGAGTGGCGCTACCTACTAGCTGGAGGGATGCCCCAGCAGCAGTTGTCCAACCCTGCAGTGAGCTGGCTCTCTGAGCGTGCCTGGCAGGACATCCTGGGCCTCAGCGCTCTGCCCACCTTCAGCAGCCTAGCACAGAACTTTCCCAAACACATGCTGGGCTACAAGAGGATCTTTGACAGCAGCCAACCACACAGGTCCACACACGCTCTACAGAACCAGATGTGTTTACACACACATGCTGTAATGTACACAGAGTGTATACACACCCACACACACCAAAAAGCAGACTCTTTGCAAATATAGTAAACTGTGTGTGTGTGTGTGTGTATGGGTGTTTGTTAGTGTGTGTGTGTTGTGTGAATTTGTGTTTTTGCTGTCTGACTGCAAAGTTGACTGTTGTATACTGTGTGTAGGGAGCCAGCCCCAGGAGAGTGGAACACCAAGTTAAATTCCTTCCAGAAGCTTCTGGTCCTGCGCTGTCTCAGGGCTGATCGCCTCACTCACGGCCTGCAGGACTTTGTGTCTGCTCAGCTGGGCCAGCGCTTCATAGAGCCACAGGTACTATACCAAACCAACACTGCTCACAGGAATAAGAGGCTAGTGGGATGTAACTGTGTCTAGCTCCACTCCAAACATTGCCAGTGGTTTGAACCCCATCCAGGTACCTCCAGTATCTATTTGACTACGACCATTTCATTCTTCTGTGTTTATATTGAAATCCCCTTTTTCATCCCTCTCTCTCTATTCCTCCCTCCTTTCCACCATCCCTCCATCTCTCCATCAGACGTCAGATCTGTCTGTGGTATTTAAGGAGTCGTCCCCGTCCACGCCCCTTATCTTCGTCCTCTCCCCTGGTACCGACCCCGCTGCCGACCTCTACAAGTTCGCTGATGTGATGAAGTTCTCCAAGAAGATGAATGCCATCTCGCTGGGCCAGGGCCAGGTCAGGGTCTAGGGAATGCCTGGGAAATCTCACACTCCCCCCCTCACTCACACTCAGGGGAAAAGCCTACTATAATGCACTTTTCACCAAATGAGGTCACCCTCATTTGTCTTGCTAAGAAAAGCCCAGTCTCGCCACCTCAGTGCTAATTACTGGGTCTATTTCCAGCCAGAGTAGAGGACTCTGTGTCCTGTGTCGCCTTAATAAAGAGACGCTACCAGCATCACAATGACTGCAAATCAGTTTGGGACATAACTGTTAAGACACATCTCGGCCCAAGTTCAAACTCATTTGTTTTCATCAAACTAAACCTATATTATTCCATCCCCCATTATAACATGTAATTATGTTGCATGCATTAGGGCCCCTGGGCTGAAGCACTGATGCACAGTGCCATGGAGAGGGGCAAGTGGGTCTTCTTCCAGAACTGTCACCTGGCACCGAGCTGGATGCCCTCCATGGAGAGACTCATTGAGAACATTGACCCAGATAAGGTACTGCTGGCTCACTTAGAACACACACACACACACACACACACACACACACACACACACAAACACACACGTACACTATGACACATTACAGTACAAAGACTGACACTGTGTGTAAAAAGTCCTTGTCACCCCTAAACCTGCCATGGCCCCTGTCACCCACACCCCTCTCCCCTCCACTATCTAGGTACATCGGGACTTCCGTCTGTGGCTCACCAGTCTGCCCAGCAACAAGTTCCCTGTGTCCATCCTGCAGAACAGCTCTAAGATGACTATTGAGCCCCCCAGAGGCATCAAGGCCAACCTGCTAAAGACCTATCTGAGCCTCACAGAGGACTTCATCACATCCTGCTCCAAGGTCTCACTCCTCTCACTCAAACCTTCATGGCCAACTGTAACACATTCCCACTGCTCTTGAATAGACTCTCTACATACAGTAGCTTCTCCCAAGTGTACGATTTCAGATGGTTAAGGACTGTATCGCCTATAGTTTATGCTATATTGTGTCATTGAAGTTCCTCTAACCCCTCTAACCCATAACCCTAATCCCCTACCCCTAACCCTCCTCTCGTGTCCAGGCCGCAGAGTTAAAGTGCCTGCTGCTGTCTCTGTGCCTGTTCCACGGCAATGCCATAGAGCGCAGGAAGTTCGGCCCACTGGGCTTCAACATCCCGTATGATTTCACAGACGGAGACCTGCGCATCTGTATCAGCCAGCTCAAGATGTTCCTGGACGAGTACCAGGATATCCCATACAAGGTGGGAGAGGCATACACTGTCTCTCTCCTCTCCTCTCCTCTCCTCTCCTCTCCTCTCCTCTCCTCTCCTCTCCTCTCCTCTCCGTTGGATTATCTCATTTCATTTGTGCTCTACACTTGTCTCTCTTTTCTCCTATTTGATCCTGCCTTCGTTTCTTCTCCTGCAGTTTTTTCCTTCTTTTCTTTCTTTCTTAGTTACCCCCGATTTTGCTTTATTTTTACATTTTCTCTCTCTTGTCAAGATGTATCTTAGTCATCAGTCTTTGAAATTCCATTTTCATTACAGATATTTGAACTGTTAGTCAAAACAAATACCTCCAGCAGCAAAAGTATGCATTTTGCCTTCGTGTTCTTTTCCCTGGTGTGTGTGTGTGTGTGTGT
The DNA here is from genome assembly GCF_951799395.1 of Argentina silus. Taxonomy (NCBI): domain Eukaryota; kingdom Metazoa; phylum Chordata; class Actinopteri; order Argentiniformes; family Argentinidae; genus Argentina; species Argentina silus. The sequence goes on from NC_139658.1 coordinate 2,488,580, forward strand.
GTGTGTGTGTGTGTGTGTGTGTGTGTGTGTGTGTGTGTGTGTGTTTTGAACACTCAATGGCTGATTGTGTTCTTCTCCATCTGTTCAGGTGCTGAAGTACACTGCAGGAGAGATAAACTATGGTGGCCGTGTGACTGATGACTGGGACCGGCGGTGCATCCTCAACGTGCTGGAGGATTTCTACTGTCCTGAGGTGCTCATCCCTGAGCACCACTACTCCCCCTCTGGAGTCTACAGACAGATTGACCCTGAGCTGGACATCAAGGTTAGAGGCACTGAAGACACTCAAGAGAATAGGAACAGTTTAACTCATCAATTGTGTGTGTGTTGTATGTGTGTACAGTACTAATCGTCATTGTGCTACAGTTTTAAAGTATTACCAGTTCTAAAACACTAGACAATTCCCAGCTGACAACTATAAATGTCATCTCTTACTTATTATCTCTCTGAATTGAGCCTGATACATGACCTGTTGTCATGGTGACTGTGTCCCCAGGGCTACCTGGAGTATATCCGAGGCCTGCCCATCAACGACACACCTGAGATCTTTGGTCTCCATGACAACGCCAACATCAGCTTTGCCCAGAACGACGTGTTTGCTCTGCTGGGAGCTGTAGTGAGACTCCAGCCCCGAGCAGCAGCCAGCGGGGGCAAGGGCAGGGAAGAGGTACTGTGTGTGTGTGTGTGTGTGTGTGTGTGTGTGTGTGTGTGTGTGTGTGTGTGTGTGTGAGTGGGTAGGTGTGGGTGTGGGTGGGTGGGTCATTGAGGAAACTGCCAAAACAGGTTTTTAACTTGTTTTTGTTTTGTTTCCACTGTCCTCTTCGGGGTTCCTTCTGTAGTTCATTGTCTACGACTGAGCTTGCCGTGTTGCTTACAGCTTGTAGCTCTCTTAACAAATCTTCATACTGTAGGACATACCTTAGATACCATTGTGTTGACTTGCTAACATAGCTAGACAAAGCAGCTATGCATATATCCCAATTAAGGTAAATGCCCCCAGCAGCAATGGTTATGAATGACATTTGAATGTCATTGTGTGTAGTAGGATGAGGTGTCAGGTGGCCAATTCAGGATGGGCTGGTAATACACCTCGTTTGTCTCTCTAATTCAGATTGTGGAGGAGATAGTGGCGGGTATTGTTGAGAAGGTCCCCCAGCCTATCAGTGTTCAGGAGGTCCTGACTAAGTACCCAGTACTGTATGAGGAGTCTATGAACACAGTTTTGATCCAGGAGGTCATCAGGTAAACCCGCTTCTCATGCACTGTTTGTAATGTCCCCTTGTCCACTATAAGGCTCAAGACAGACCTTATATCTATTTATGTTGTAACCGCATTCAGTCTACACATATACTGTAGTTCTCTCCCTCCCTCTCTCTCTCTCTCTCTCTCTCTCTCTCTCTCTCTTCCAGGTATAACCGGTTGATATCGGTCATATCCCAGAGCCTCAGTGATCTGGTGAAGGCTCTGAAGGGCTTAGTGGTGATGTCTTCAGAGCTGGAGCTTATGGCTAACAGTTTGTTTGTCAATGCTGTGCCTGACATGTGGAAAGCCAAGGCAAGAACCAACAACACAAACATCACTCTGTGTGTGCAATGGCAATGATCACCATAAGCTTCACCTTTACAATGCTCAGAGGAACATAGACATCTCCAAAAAAATTTTTTTATTTTGTATTGTATACAGTATATATTATTTTGTTGTTGTTTTTTTACACATCACACAGACCAAACACAACAGACAACCAGTTTGACCGCAAAACAATATCTATAATACATAACATAATACATAAAATGGACATCAGAGTATAGAATAACACACCTATATATACCAAACATAAACACTGGTCTACTGCGGAGTTGTATAGTTTTTGCCGGCAGTTTTACATAACTCTCCCATGACTTCTGTTAAATTAAATCTTATCCCTGCCAATTTGAAAATCTTGAAAATGTCTAAAAGTCCCTAAGGTCTCTCTCCTTCGTCGTCCAGGCCTACCCGTCTCTGAAGCCGCTGGCCTCGTGGGTGTCTGACCTGCTCATGAGGATCAAGTTTGTGAAGGGCTGGATCACTGATGGTATCCCTGCTGTCTTCTGGATCAGTGGCTTCTTCTTCCCTCAGGCCTTCCTCACAGGAACACTGCAGAACTATGCACGGCGCTCTGTGGTCTCCATAGATACCATTGGTTTTGACTTCAAGGTGAGACAGGACACCACACCCCCCCCCCCTCACTCCCTCCCCACATTTTATGGATGATACAGTCTCATATTCAAAGAGGTTACTTTTTTTATACATTATGGTTTATTTATTTATTTATCGGATAGTAGCAGTATTTGTTTTCATTGCAAATAATATGTTTGTTTGTGAAATGTTTGTTCTGGTAGGCCATAAGTGTGCTATCCTGTCTATCTTCTCTTTCCTATTCTGCCATTTCCCCTGTTTCCTCTCCCAGGTGATGAAGGAGTCAGCCTCAGAGCTGACGGAGAGGCCTGAGATGGGCTGTTTCATTCACGGCCTGTTCCTGGAGGGGGCTCGCTGGGACGCCCAGGCAGACCAGCTCACTCAGTCCAGACCTAAAGAGCTGTACACAGAGATGAGCGTCATCTGGATGGTCCCTGAGCCCAACCGCAAGCCTCCCCTCTCAGGGGTCTACATCTGCCCCATCTACAAGACCCTCACACGTGCTGGTCAGTGCCAAAGAAACACACTGAATCATGCCAATAATGCTCTAATAATTCACACATTAAGTGTACCGCCAGTGTTTGTATGTTGGTGGTTGGTGACTGTGTAATAGCGTATTTATTGATGTGCTTGTGTTTGTACATGTCTCTTTGTGGTTTATTACTTTCCCAAAATAGAACTAGTGTCCAATTTCAAAATGCTGCTGCTTCGTGCAGCACAGCTCAGTGCAGTTTTTAACTGTCATTTCACTGTCTGAATGCGAACATTCTGTCTTAGATGAGATAACTGTGAATTACCTGATTCAGTACTGTATAAAAGAGAGAGCCACAGTAGTTTGATTCTTTCTGCTAACTGAGTCTGTTTCCACATGCAGGGACACTGTCTACAACGGGTCACTCCACCAACTACGTGATCGCTGTGGAGCTGCCCACAAACCACACACAGAGGCACTGGATCAAACAGGGAGTGGCCCTCATCTGTGCTCTGGACTACTAAACACACATTCTCACACACACACACACACACACACACACACACACACACACACACACACACACACACAAACTGGACTTTCCTGGAAAGTTGCACATTCCAAGAGAGATATTAGCTATTAGTTTCTCTCTCAATATTAAAATGGACATGCTATTAGTATGTTTTTATATCTCTCTACATTGCACACCGCAGTGACGTTTGTTGTAGTTCTTTTGGAGGGGGACAACAACATGGCTTCCGCTCAAATCCCCATGGCTGCCCATGTTGGTGATGCCTCCTGCTTTAGTTTTCAAGGATGCCTCTCCCTCTTTCCTCACCCCCCCTCCCTCACTGTTTTCATTCTTCCCTCAAGCCTAGGAGCCTCTCTGATCAGTGTACTGTCATAACTCTGAGATGCCAAAAACCAATAGGCCCACGAGAAAAGAGGGAAATGACAGAAGTGCAAGTGCAACACTCAGCATTTGCACGGGGGCACACACACACACACACACACACACACACACTCACACACAGATAATAGAACAATTAAATCACCTGCTCTTTCTCAGTGACAGGTTTCAGTTGTCATCAGGAGAAACAATGATAAGTAGATTCCATTCTATTCAACAGCTAGTTTACAGAGACCAGAATTCTTTGCCGACATCTGCACTGCTCCTTTAAGAGACAGCCGGTTGAGAAATATAACTTCAGTAGAGGGTAACGCTTGCGCAAGCTCTCAGTGAGCCCATGTGAATCTAACGAAAGGACGTTGGAAAGTGACGAGACCAACTGGAACTGAAGGCATCAGACCAGAATTCCCTTTATTGTAATCTAATATGATGTGGACATTCTTGATTGGAAATAATAATTTGCGTCCGTTGGATATAGCCTACTGAATTACTGCTCTGGATTTTAATTGATTACATTGATATGGCGGAGACCAAAGCGTGTTGACAGATCATGGTTTAAATATTGTAATTATTGTTTGAATAGTTTAACACTTCCAAAACCATACATTTTGGAAATTTAGGAAGTAAAAAGTTGTTTTTTTTCTATAAATATTGGGACGTATTGTTTTTCTTTTCATTTAGAATCTATTGCTGTCTGAACGCACTGACCAAAGACAAGTAGCGGTAGCCTACTTTGACTGCCGAATGCGCGCGCTTTGCGGTGTCCAAGGATTCATTTCAGCTTTGCGTAAACTACGGTACAGGAGACAGTCATCGTTTCACTTGTTGTCTTGCTCAATTGCACTTCTCTTAGTGGAACACTTACGGACAACGCGCCTGTGTGACCATGCTTCAAAATGGTAACGAGAAGGAGAAACCATTGGAACCGCCAAAGGCTGAAACAGAGCCCGGCGACTCCCTGTCAGAACCTCCGAAACAGCCCGCTGCGCCTCTGGCTGACAGCGCGGCGGCCAAGGAGGAGGACACTGACATCGTTTCCACGCACTTCCCAATGCCCGTTTATCCAAAATTGGAGATTAAGCGTAGCGCGGTGACGGACGATTACAAGATCTCCAGTCAGGTGCTGGGGTTGGGGATCAATGGGAAAGTGCTGGAGTGCTCCAATAAGAAGACAGGGGAGAAGTGCGCACTTAAGGTAATAAGCATGTCAAGGACCTCGCATAAAATGTCCGATCAAATCAAACAGCAGTACTGGAGGAGGGCCATGCAACTCAAGAACTTTGATCCCCATGACAAAGTTTTCTTATCAAATCTTTCTCTCTTTATCTCTCTATCTCTCTCCTTCTCTCTCAATCATTCACACACATGTATTCATTATTCAAAAGCAGGTCATGTTATTGTAATAACATGTTTACAGGGGCTGCTTCATTTGGACTCATTGTTACGTGTGTGTGTTCATTCATGTGAATTTAGGCGTATTAGTCTGCTGATGTGCTGGTACTCCCCCCCCCATGTATCAGTTACGGGGCTGACCCTGCACCTACAGTTTGGGTTCCTGGAAGGAGGGTTGGGGCTATCATCAGATCACGATCAGGGCTCAACCAGCCATGTGGTGTGACACAAATGTGTTGCACACACACACACACACACACACACACACACACACACAATGTTTTGGTCATGCAGTGGAAAACTGTCACCTGTTACCACTGGGCTACAGAGGCAGAGATTTACTGCCTACAGTAATCCAGATCAGAATCCCTCCACAGAGTCAGCCTTCCACAGTGTAGAAGGGCAGCTGAATACACTGCATGTCGTCTTGCCAGGTGCCTGATCATGATTCCCACAGTGCATTCAGACAGAGAGGTCATGGAGCAGGTCACAGTGACCAGGGGCTACCCCTGGTCCCACAGCTGAAAGCACTTACTAACAAAACTGTTTAGAAGCTTGTTTGAGGTGGGAGCTTGTTGGAAAGCACTCCAGTTCTCCCAGTCTGCAGGGACACCACCCACATTATGCCAAATAAAACACAAGTGTGACATGTGGAGAAAAACAAAACCCAGCAAGAACAAGCAAGTCTGTGTGGCATGTGGTGTTTGTGGGTTTACTGTACTGTATTTGTGATTGTACGTAAGCCTGTCTGTTTGTACAGTATGATTAAACCTACAGTTGCCCGGGTCACATTGTCACTTGGTCATTTATGACTCTATTTCCCCATTGTTTTTAATTACAAGGCAAAGAGTGTAGTGCTAGAACGAGGGATGGGGGTAAGGAACGGCTGTCTGGTTCAGTTGCTTTTTAATTAAGTCCACTCCTGAGCACTGTAATGGATGGCTATATGTTTAATCCACTCAACTGACCTGGAGGGAAGCCATCTTTTTAATCTAATTCAATTACTGCGATCAGGGTTTTCTCTTATTTTGGACTTGTCTGGCTGCCAGGCCTCAGAAGCAGTGCATAGCCTGGAAAGACCCCAGTCAGTGTCCCATGCAGTAACTCGTGAGAGGTTCCATTTGCTGTTTTCCATTAGAACCCCATATTTGGCAGGTGAATGTTCCATCCTGTTTTCTCCCACTAAACTCTGCTCATAGTCAAGCTACATGGCTCTCTTTCTCTTGGGTTGTGTGTCTGTTTCAGAGGCTTTCGCACTCTGTTCAGTTTTCTCTGCTTCTATTCATATCTGCGGTCACTCTTGGCATGGTTGTGGGTCTATCTGGGTTTCCTGTGAGGCCCAAAGAAAGGGATATTTTGGGTTTACATGGTAGCATGTTGGTTTTCCTTCTAATACATAGAGAAACCCTGCCCCTGGAAGCTGAAACCCTGCCCCTTAAAGCTGAACTCAGAGTCTGTCAAGCTTATAAAAAGTTAATCAGTCTGAGAGAGTGATATGCTATCCTCTTTGAAATAGACATTTGTTGTGTAATTCAAGCGCATTTACGTTTTTTGGGGGGGATCATAGATCACATGTAACCATTTTCCTGCTCTGTAGTTACACTGTAAATAATTATGTAATAACAATGTAAATACACTTCATTTAAAGTGGGAGTTTACTTTCCATCGAAGGTTTTCAGATAAATTCAGTATGAGGTCAGAGAGGTCTCTGCAGTGTGTCTTCCTCTTTCTAGCCCATGATGTAAACCTACAGTATGTGGGTGTTAGCCTATGACATTTTAGATTACAGGGGTTTCCATTGTTATTCAACAGTTACTACTGTATCATCTACCTAGCACACTTTCCATCCTGTATCAACTCGCTTTAAAATCTGTCTATTTTCCTCATTTACTTCTTCACTTTCATGACCAATGTTATATTGGTCAGAGAGAGTTGTAAAGGGAAAGGAAGAATACATTGCCTTGGTTATCAAGACACAGTGTGTCAAGACACAATCCTCAGTATGCCCTCAACCTTGAGCAGTCTATAAACCTGTTCATCTACTCATTGCAGAAGCTCTTGCTGTGGCAGGCAGGCCTGTGGCTGTGCCAGTCTGTGTGAGAAGGGCCATAGAGGTCTGTTACGTGAAAAGAGATTTCCTCTGGCGATATGAGGATGTGGATGTGACGTTCTGTAAAAGGGGAGGTGCTGGGTCATTATCTAGATTAAAATTGTTTGACTGCCTGTTGCCAACATAGGAGCATGGGGTGTGTGTCTGTCATGGCTGCCAGGAAGTGAAAATTACCTGATTGGTTAGGGGAGCATGAGGGAGATGTTGATTGGTTCAGACGGGGATCAAGGACAGGTGTGTTGATTTTGTCCCTATACTGTCTACAAAGGGCACAGATGATGTCATTTAGCATTAGAAATGAGTCCATCCAAGGATTAATTCTCCTAGCTTTGTGTGTGTGTGTGTGTGTGTGTGTGTGTGTGTGTGTGTGTGTGTGTGTGTGTGTGTGTGTGTGTCCAATACAGGAAATGAAGGGGACGGGTTTTTGTATTCAGGTCACAAGGCTACCCATGAAGCACTGTATATATGCCGGCATTACTGTTGTGGATAGTGTGGTTTGGGGGTAGTTACCATACAGTGTTTTATGGGTAGCCTTGTGACCTGAATACAAACAGAGCTTTTGGACTTGTGCCCTTAATTTCCTGTATTGTAGAACAATCATTTGCGATAAAGAGAATACATCAAGATGAAACAAATACACACACACACACACACACACACACACACACACACACACACACACACACACACACACACACACACACACAAGTTAAACAGTTGAAGTGACACAGACACTAGTTAAAGAGGCCACAGGACATCCTCTGCTTCCACTTTCAACATTGACTTCTGAAACATGAGGCAAGCGCTTCCCTTTACTGTATTATTATGACTAAAGGCATGACGATAGAAACATACACACACACTCAAGAAATGTCTTTGACACACACCTCTGTATGTAACACTCACACACACACGCTTACAACACACACACACACACACACTGTGTATCTACTTAGACACTACAAAGTATCAACTTTGTTATCACCGACACCGACGTTGAAGTTGATATGAAACCTGGTTACCATAGTAACATTGTAAATGAATCTTCAAAGAGTGTTAATGATTGCTGTGGTTTAACAGTGTCTTTTTTTTTTTTTTACCTTCCCCTAACAACATAGGCTACTCATGGGTCATTCAGTTTGAATGGACGCACTTATGATGAAATCTTTCCTCTTAGGGCCATCCATGCTTAACTCTAACTTTCACTATCTCATTTATTTGTAAGTTATAGTTTGTATGAATATATATATATATATATATAGTGGAGGACACACCTTCTCATTCAATGTTTTTTTTTTTTTTTTTTGGGGCTTTATTTTTATTATTTTCTACATTGTGGATTATTATTGAAGACATCAAAACTATGAAGGAACACATTAATTATGTAGTAAACAAAAAAGTGTCAAACAAACCAGAATATGTTTTATATTTTGTTTTATATTTTTCTTCAAAGTAGCCACCTTTTGCTCTGATGACAGCTTTGCACACTCTTGGCAAGGTGTGTCCAAAGTTGTATATATATATACATATATAATTTTAATTTAATTTTTATTTTTTTTTGCTTTGGGATAGGATCTGTACTCTGTGTGTGTGTGTGTGTGTGTGTGTGTGTGTGTGTGTGTGTGTGTGTGTGTGTTCAGTATCCTGTGACTGGCCTGGCCTTGTGAACAGCACAAGATCCCTCCATCACTGTCAGCTCCTAAAAATACCCTCTGATGGAAGACAAGTGCTATGTCAAGGCCTCCTGCCTGCTGTGTGTGTGTGTGTGTGTGTGTGTGTGTGTGTGTGTGTGTGTGTGTTTGATGCCTCTTTCAGGACATGGTGTGTGTGTGTGTGTGTGCAGTCTAGTAGGCATTTGAATACGTGTAGGGAACAGAGAATAAAACAGGATTGATTGCTTTGGCAATATTGTACTTCCTACAGTCAAGCCAAATATCTGGATTTTAATAGTTTCAGAGAGAAAGAGAGAGAACAAAGAGAGTACTATGGTGAAAAGCATGTCAGGGGAATTGTCACCGTGTCATGATCGATATGTAAAATGTAAATTGATCAGGTTAGTCCGCATGGCCAATCAGCCCCAATTGTCTCAATAGATCAAATCGCTTTGGCACAGAGAGAACGCCTGTTTCACATGCTAATTATCCCTCTTCACATAAAATCACTGAAATAACTCTCTCCTTCCCCCTCTCTCTCAGATCCTCTATGACAGTCCCAAGGCAAGGCGGGAGGTGGAGCTTCACTGGCGGGTGTCGGGAGGGCCCTACATCGTTCGCATTCTCAGCCTGTACGAGAACATGCATCACGGGAAGAAGTGCCTGCTCATCATTATGGAATGGTATGGTCCTGCCCTGTCCCTACCAATACTCCCCTGGCCCTGTCCTATCCCACTCATTCACTACACTTCCCATACTCCCTTGGCCTTGTCCTACCCACTCTTTCACTACACTACCCAGAATCCCCTGGCCCTATCCTACCAACTCTTTCACTATACAGTGCATTAACCAGAATCCTCTTACTCAGGGTGAATACAAGTCCCACCTCTCTTTCCTCCCCATAAACTGACTATTACACAGAGTGCCAAGCCATCATAGCTTCTCCCTGACACCATTCGACTTGATGGAAAGGTCAGTTATGTGGCTTGGTATGTCTATGGTGGCCAAGTATGTGAGCGGCTGGGGCTCCACCTGTGCCTCACATATCACTCCAGACTCTCCTCACTACTTGGAGATGACACTCCAGTCTCTTTGACGGTACTTCAGGGCAGTGTATCACTTTAGTGTCCATGGTTTGTGAATATAATCGGTTACAGAGCTTTCAACAAGAAAGTGAGGGTCCACTTGGTTGCAGCAAGGACCTGAAACGTTACAAACTGTAACAGTGGTTCAAGTAGACCCAAGTGCAGAGGCAGGACTCAGAGTTGCAAAAATCTAATGAAATCTTTACTTAGTATTTGCAGGGAAACACAGGCACATCCATGAGCGAAAGCTCAAGACTGAACAAAAGGTGGTGGACATGCCAGGTTTATAAGCTGGACTTTAAACTTGGCAGAGGTGTAGTCAATTAACTAAAAGAGGTGAATAAGGAAAACAATAAAGGAGTACATGGCGGTCTCTGGTGGCCAGTGGAGGAAGCAGCAGGTTGAGGAGGATTCCTCACACAAACAGGGCACTGTAATAAGTAAACCATTATCCTACATGTATCCACATGTGTAGGTGCTGACAATGATTTTCCATTCAAAGTATTTATTTGGGGAGCAGGGAGTGTAGTGTTTAGAGAGGGAGTGTGATGGTTGAGAGCTTGAGAGAGTGTGTGTTTTTGACCTCAGTAAAGTCATCTCTCATTGTGGTCTGCTCCTTCCTGTATCACACGGGGTCAGGGGAAGATAGCAGCTCAGCTTGTTTACTGAAGGGAGAATATTTTGTGGCTGAGTTTCACACACAAACGATTTCTACATAACAGAGAGTGGTTCACTGAGTTTGACTGTGTGTGTGTGTGTGTGTGTGTGTGTGTGTGTGTGTGTGTGTGTGTGTGTGTGTGTGTGTATGTGTGTGCGCGCGTGCGTGCATATGTGTCAGGGAGAGAGAGCGAGACAGAGTGGAAAGACAGGGACAGGATGTTCCCAGTCCATCCTCTTACATAGTGTTCATTATGTGCTGTTAAACCTATTCATGTCTTATTCAAGCACTTTTCAAGATTTCATCTTGGTTTGTCAAGTTTTGATGGAGCATATTATTTACATGTTTATTGTAATGTATGTGTGTTGACAGCCTAGTATGAGTTGTAGTTGTACTCTGTGTTTGTCTGGTTTCAGTATGCAAGGAGGAGAGCTCTTCAGCCGGATCCAGGCCAGAGGAGACCAGGCCTTCACTGAGAGAGGTGAGGAGGGCTGGGAGGATGGAGGAAGGGATAGAGGACTGGGCCATATACAGGATTTCTGGGCATCATTGACTTCTGTGTTTAATGTTGCTTTGGGATTATCTTGAAGTTCTGCGTCTGTGGTTTTTCATCACAGAGGGCTCAGAGATCATGAGGGATATCGGCACGGCCATTGATTTCCTCCACAATATGAACATTGCACACAGAGACATCAAGGTGAGCAGGGGGCAACACCATCACACAAATACACAGATTACGGTACAGCACATATATTATCCTTTTGATAATGCTGTGTCAAATGGGTACGGTGGAAGACATGAACAATGAAATGTATATCTAGTGATAGTTAGATCTCCCTTCCTCCTCCCTCAGCCTGAGAACCTCCTCTACACCTGTCAGGAGACCAAAGGCACCCTTAAACTGACTGACTTTGGCTTCGCTAAAGAGACCACGCTACACAACCCTCTCCAGACCCCCTGCTACACACCCTACTACGTGGGTAAGTTACAATACTTTACTTCCCCTCAGGAAACAGTTTTGTATCTTGACAGGCTTACAGCATGTAAGACTCACAGATTAGCACACGCCAACTCAGATATGTTTTGTAGGTGTAGGAATATGTCTAACAAAGTAATACAGTAATGAAGATATCAGATTCAGCCCATTTAAAGTATTACAGTAGTGTCAATGTCAATAAATTCTACCTTTTAGTTGACTGTCTGTCTGTCTTTATGTGTGTGTGTGTGTGTGTGTGTGTGTGTGTGTGTGTATGTCTGTGTGTCTGTGTCTGTGTGTGTGTGTGTGTGTGTGTGTGTGTGTCTGTGTCTGTGTGTCTGTGTGTGTGTTTGTCTGTGTGTGTGTGTGTGTGTGTGTGTGTGTTTCGTCTCATTGATAAGCCCCTGAGGTTCTAGGCCCGGAGAAATATGACAAGTCATGTGACATGTGGTCTCTGGGCGTCATCATGTACATTCTGTGAGTACTGTGTGTGTGTGTGTGTGTGTGAGTGTGTGTGTGTGTGTGTGTGTGTGTGTGTGTGTGTGTGTGTGTGTGTGTGTGTGTGTGTGTGTGTGTGTGTGTGTGTGAGTGAGTGAGTGAGTGTGTGTGTGTGTGTGTGTGTGTGTGTGTGTGTGTGTGTGTGTGTGTGTGTGTGTGTGTGTGTGTGTGTGTGTGTGTGTGTGTGTGTGTGTGCATGTGCATGTGTATGAGTGTGTGTGTGGTGTGCACGCATGTGTGCGTGTGTGTGGGGTATGTGTGTATGTGTGGGTCTGCATGTGTGGGTCTGCATGTGTATGTGTGCAGGAATGTGAGTGTGCCGATGCATACATGTACAGTATGTGTGAATATATACTATGTATATCCTTGAAAGTGAGAGCTTACATCTATGTCTCTGATTTAAAATGACACAGACTACATTCTTCTCTCCCTGCAGGCTGTGTGGCTTCCCTCCGTTCTACTCTAACACGGGCCAGGCCATCTCTCCAGGGATGAAGAGGAGGATCAGGATGGGCCAGTACGAGTTCCCCAACCCAGAGTGGTCTGAGGTGTCAGAGGGAGGTAAGACTAGAGCCCCACTTACACACATAGACATGTAAGCACGGCATATGAATGTGCATATTTCGAAAATGCACAAATACATACCCACTAACACACCAGGGGAGGCTGGTGGACGCAGAAAGCGGAAGACGGGCTCATACTTTTCCTCATTCCATTCCATGCATTACAATGACCCTGTCCTTCGATTTCACACACACACACACACAGTACACTTTCACACACACACACACACACACACACACACACACACACACACACACACACACACACAACCCTTGAGGTAGCTGCTAATAAATGCTGGGGATACTCTGACTGTAATGACATTGGTAGAGTGTTCCAGTCACATGGACCAACTGATGCCGTATTCCAAAGCAGACTGGAGGCTGGGTTAGCTCAGGGAGCCAGGAAAGCTGGATTCACATGCCTCTATGTGCAGACTGTCACATCTCTCTCCTCTCACTCCTCTCTCTTTCTCTCCTTCTCACTCTCTCAAATAATTCTACTCTGTGTATGAAGGACATCCTGTCCGTGAGAGAAGGAACAGCTCTGACTCTGAGACATGCCAGATGTGTGTGTGTGTGTGTGTGTGTGTGTGTGTGTGTAAGGGAGAGAAAGCGAGACAGAGCGGAAAGACAGTCTTATTCAAGTACTTTTCAAGATTTCATCTTGACATGGAATGCTGAACATATTGTTTGACTGTCTTACTATTGACTATGTTGTGTATTGTGATTACTCTATTTATTTTATTCCTATCCTTGTATTTTACTGCACTGTTGAGAGGTAGCTCATAATAAGCATTTCATTGTACAGTTTACTGCTGTATCCTATGCATATGATAAATCAACTTTGATTTGATTTGATTTGTATGTGTTTGCATGGAATGTTGACCTCCATCTTCCTGCTGGTTCTTGTCCTCCAGCCAAACAGTTGATCAATCAGCTGCTGAAGACAGACCCAAATGAGAGAATGACCATCACACAGTTCATGAACCACCCCTGGATCAATGTGAGTGTGTGTGTGTGTGTGTGTGTGAGTGAGTGTGTGAGTGAGTGTGTGTGTGTGTGTGTGTGTGTGTGTGTGTGTGTGTGTGTGTGTGTGTGTGTGTGTGTGTGTGTATCTGTCGATCTCTATGTACTGTATGTATCAGTCAGTCTATTTTTCTGAACCTTTTCTGTGTGCTTTGCCAAGTGCATATGTGCATTGGATTCTCTCATTACTGACTGAGTCTCTCCATTATTCCATTGCAGCAGTCTATGGTTGTCCCTCCCACACCGCTCCACACAACAAGGGTCCTGACTGAGGACAGGGAGATGTGGGACGAAGTCAAGGTCAGAAGTAGAACAACACTGACACCTTCTGGTCATCCAGGGAGCTCTTAGGCTTGACTGAACCCCATAGAGATAGAACCCATTAAATGTACAGTGGTACAACATTTTAAACCTAGTTTACCAATGCATATGTTTTTCAATGTACATCTCTCAGCCTGTGATTGGATATCAGTCCATTTCCTGGAATTTATGAATCGCCCCTAAATGTTGGCTACGACCCTGGTGAGACTGACCTACCACAAGGGGGAGGCAGACATCAGGACCTGGTCTATGAGGCCACGTTAGACCTATTGTAAACGGACAATGTATTCCATCCTAATAACATGTCGTACACTCAGTAGAACTACTTCCTTATCTCTGTCGCCCACATGTTACACAACCCTAACCCACTTCTCTCTTTTCACTCTCACTTCTCCATCCCCCTTTCCCTCTCTTTTATTCCTATCTCCCTGTCTGTGTCCGATAGGAGGAGATGACCAGTGCTCTTGCCACCATGCGTGTGGACTACGACCAGGTAAAGATCAAGGACCTGGACACGTCCAGTAACCCGCTGCTCAACAAGAGGCGCAAGAAGGCCGCTGCTGGGAGCAAGCTTGGAGGCACCGTCTGCAACAGCCAGTGAGAGACTGACTGAAGAGGGAGGGTGGACGTCGCCGGAACAGCAGCAAAAGACGAAGGGATGCTCATAGGAAGGAGGGGGTCACCTGGACCAGCTGAGAGGGAAAAGGCAGTGGGGGTGGGGGGCCTCTGCAGGAACAGGCAGTAGAGAGACTGAGCAGGGGGGGGTGGGGGGGTATGTTCACTCTTGGAACAGCTGAGAGAGGAGAGTGGAGGCTGAGAGGAGGGAGGGGGGCACTGTCGGGGAACAGTAGAAGTGTGACTCGGAGGACACATTCAGAGATGACAACGTCTGCATTAATTTACGAATGAAATGGAAATGACTGAATTGCTGACTTGCGTTCAGTCAGTTTTTAATTTGGTTGCGTCTTGTGTGCATGTGTGTTTGTAAGAGTGTGTGTGTGTGTGTGTGTGTGTATAATGACAACGAGGTGTGCTAGATTGCCTCTCATGGATTGTTTTAGATTCTTCCTCTCATCCATGCACTATTGAGCACACTCCTAAGTAGCACATATCACACCATATACATCAAGAGACCATGGCCAGGGGTACATAATGGTATTGATGATGATGATGAGGAGGAGGAGGAGGAGGAGGAGAGTAGATAGACCAATCATGGACTGTCTGTGAAACCAGCACACACTAGATTATCTGTGCCATTTTATAATGGTCTGTCTTTTGGTCAGGGATTAAAGCAACATTTTGAATTGTTTGTCCTGTCAATTACTCACAGCCAAAATAGGTTCTCTCTCATGCTCACAAAACTCTTAAGTTGTCACAGTCATTCTTACACTCTTACACAGTCACTCTTACATCAACTTGCCATCTTTTATCATCTTCTTTCTCAACAGACTTCCTCCTACCAACTTCCTCCTACCAACCTTATTTCATCACTGAATTGTTACTGAATAATGTAATTACTGGAAATCATAACATTGAACAGTACTACTTTTTCAGGTATGCATCACCACAACAGTGTCTATACTTAGGTATTCATCCAGTTATTCAGATCAGGATCATGTCTGGTAGCTCTGACAGATACTGTATCACAGAGCCACAACAGCCACGAGCCACTGTCCTAATTGTGAGGGCGGGTTGTCTCAAGGTTGTGCTGTGGTTGATAAGCTGAATTTGTCAGTTTTCCTTGAGAAATGGCCTCTTGTTTGCAGTACTGCTACCTTTTCATCCATATTTGGTCACAGAAAGTTGTTTGTACATTATAGAGAGAAGAATGTATCTGAGAACCAAAATAAACAATACTGACACTCAACACTAAAACCAAGGTTTTAAATATTAAAAGCTGTAGACTGTTCTTGGGGCACTGAGGTTTTTAATCCAGCTTTGTGAGCAAGCTATAAATAGGAACAGTGAGGTAGGCCTTGCTATTTGGAACACGACTGCTTGACTTTGTGTTCTGTTCAGAAAGGGCACCATTAGAATATACCACTACAAGGCACCTTTCCCCTACTTACAGCTCACACGGTCACCGGTTGGATTGTGTTTGGCTTTGCTGTTGTAAATATGGGATATCAACCATGCTTATATTTGGCTCAAACAGATGACCTTGCACCTGTTGTTTGGTTCTCATGAATATTTCCCCTGACAGATATGCAAACCTTTAATAGACCTTTACCCCAGACAAATCAAGGCAGAAAAGGCAAAAATGATGAAAATGTATAGATGTAACAGAAAAAGATAATAGCTTATTGTGCTTTAAATGAGATTCAAAATGATGTAAGGATTGTATTTTTCCTCTCTGAGAGAAGATGTAATATCTGAGTCAGATATTTTCTCAATAAGTTGTGACACACACAGACAGACAGACAGACAAGCCCTGTCATGATCACACACCTTTTTTTTATTTTTTATTTTTTTTACCATGAAACCACTCCATTGAAGCAACAGATGTAACACCAGACATTCTCTTCCACCTCCTTCTTCCCTCGAAAAACTACGCCACATGTAAACTGAAATATGAGGATCGAATAAAGCTAATCGCATTAGCTTTATTCGATCCTCATAGTTAAGTTATATATGCGATAAATTATTCCGTCATTTGTGTGATTTTAAAGTTAGATCATTTAAAATATAGGCTGATAAACTGTGGAGGGGGGAGTGCTTGGGGTTGTGTCGATGATGTTCGATGATGACAGTTCTTGCAATTATCGTAGGCAGTGCTGATAAGCATATCATTCGAGTCACAGAAATAGCCTTCAGCCCACATAGACGGGTCACATGCTGTTTTGTTATCACTGCAGGGTCATATTGTTAGGAGGTGTGTGTGTGTGTGTGTGTGTGTGTGTGTGTGTGTGTGTGTGTGTGTGTGTGTGTGTGTGTGTGTGTGTGTGTGCCCTACTGAATTAATACATAGGCTATGGCAATTTTGGTTCTTCTCAGAAAAAGAGGACATTTACTAGATTCCAGCTAAGGTCAATTAAAACAAGCTCTCAAAGGGAGAAAACAAACAATCTCCTAGATCTAGACTGTCTATAAGTCCTTGGCCTACATATATAGGCTATAAATATCATCAAACTCAGCAGGTAAAAAAAAAGCTTTACAGCTGACCTACTCATACCTGAGTAACTGTGGTTTCATTGTTTCAAGTCTCAATTCTCAGGTAAACACAAGAAACAATGGGCAATAGGAAAACAGATATCAACATCAGTTGACAAGGCCTTTTAAAGAGGAATCTCATTTGAATCATCATTCTACAGAAGGGGGTGTGTGCATACCATACATGCATCAGTCAGCTCTAGACCTCAACTGGCTGCAGCACGTTTCATTCAGTGTCATTGCTGCGCTCTCATCGGACGCACACACACGCACGCACGCACGCACGCACACACACACATACAACCAACCAACCACTGCGCTGCAGCTTCAACGTAGACTACAGGACTAAACACGGATGATGAGAGGATCAAGTCGTTCCAAAAACACACAGAATCTGGATCGGACGGGTAAGAAATATGGACTTTCAATATTGAAGGTTTATTTTGTGCTTTAGGTCCTACCGAAGCTGGGCTTTTATAGCTAACCGACAACGGGGTTTGCTCAGCGGAAGACGTAAACAAGAATAGATGTCACATAGGCGGTTTGTTTTGACGATGTCAGAGCCTTGAGAAATAGTAATAATAGTATTCAACCTCTTTACAAGACTTCCATCATTGACGAATACATTGTTTCACCAATCTGATATGGAAAACGATTGAAAAACTGAAAGAATATAGCATAATACGTCCCGATTCCTTTTACCGGATATATAGATCATACATTAATTGTATAGGTAAGGATGCTCCTGTGTAGATCATCTGTCAAAGCCCGGTAATTGTAGTGCAATCCCACGATTAACCTACTGTTGGCTGCTGGAGGTTAATGATGTAGCTGCGACTCGCATGAGATTTTTGGAGTCCAACTATTATGTTTTAAAACAGAAGCATTAACTTAAGTAGAATAAGAAATTACACAATTATTCGTCAACCTGAAAAACTACGCCACATGTAAACTGAACTATGAGAATCGAATAAAGCTAATCGCATTAGATCCTCATAGTCAAGTTATATATGCGATAAATTATTCCGTCATTTGTGTGATTTTAAAGTTAGATCATTTAAAATATAGGCTGATAAACTGCGGAGGGGGGAGTGCTTGGGGTTGTGTCGATGATGTTCTGAATCATCATACAATGCAGCAGGCTTATGGGGTCTGTGGAGAGTCGATGTATGGAGAACGACAAGTGCGCCCTTGTATGCTACAAGACTGGCAACCCACTTTTATCGACGAAGCTATGTTATTCTTTTGCTTTCACTTAGAAAAAATGGGGTTTCAGCTGCGCCTGTAATAGAACCCTTTGAAGAACCAGTGGTGCAATGTCTATTTCCACAGAGAGAAGATTGTACATGGTACCAAAAAAGGTTCTAGGCATCAAAAAATTGTTCAGGGACAGCCAAATAACCCTTTTTGGCTTAACTTTAGGCTGAACACATTTCTCTTTTTTATGAAGATTACTTGATTGTACCACCCAATAGACAATATCTTTGATATGAGAGGTCACTGGCTGTGTCTGACAGGACCAGGTGTAGGGCCTTGCTCTGTGCTCTGAGGTAGCCAACTGGGCTGCACACACTGGAGGTGCCATCAAATCTTTACACTGCATTTGATACTTGTGGTTTAACTTGTGTTGTTATGGGGGTTGACACAGTACCTGTCTCACTCTCTGCCTCACACAGCAAAGTGTTTTCTAGTGTCGTGTCTAGTGTAGTGTCATATTTCTCATGACATTTCTTCAGAAATCAGAAATTCAACCTCTTCTTGTACACAGACCAATCAGACTGTGCTCGGACCTGATTCAGAACAGGGCATTTTAAAGAAGAGGTTTGAAATGCAACTAGACACCCTCTCCATCTTTAATTTGCTCTTTAAGTGAAATATTTTGGTGAGTTGTTTGCTCCTTATCTCTGTAAAGAAGCAACAACTTTTACTGGATCCTTAACACACACACACACACACACACACACACACACACACACACACATTTTGATCTAAAATTATAACAAAACAAGCATGGTGCCTTACTGTGAATTACTCCAATATCTGCAACCAGTGCAGCTGTATCAATGCCACAAAGCCCAGCCTAGCCTAATGCTGCCACCTTATGGACATAGAGGACGCCTCAATAGCATGTAATGTATGGAGCATGAGTGTAAAATGTCAGTTACATCCTAACCTTATGCAATGCCTTTGCCATGCATTCTTTGATGCATATTTAGCTATAGGCTTATTCATCAATTAGGCCTACTTGACAACAATTTCATTGTAACTTGAATACCCGAAAATGAATTATTAATGGACCTACCATAAGTGATTGTTGTTTCCTTGTATGTATTTTTCGTTTTTAGCGTTCAAATGCCCACTCTGCAATCCCATCTGAGATACAGACCGCTGTTTCTGCTTGGCTACTCAATATTTGAAGGCGCAATGTGTGGTTATTACAGTAAACTAAACAGCCTATCATGTATCATTCTCTTTCTCAGGATTGATACATGTATCGTACTTGATTTGAAGGCTTGTAGTAGCATATATGCCTAATATTGGCATTTTACTCCAAATGTAATCGTGCAATAAACCCTTAAAATCCCAATTTATTAGGCTACTTTGGAGCACCAAGCCCGCTGGAGAAATTACGAGTGGATGCCTAACAACATCATACTGACTTCATTGTTTCTCAATCGCGCGCGTATATTCGCAAGGTTATGGTAGGCATGTCCTTTTGATGGTTCCTCAGCCCACATGATAACCAAACCTCACCAAGCACCGATGAGAGACCGGTCTCCTCAAGCGCAGCATCGGCAGAAAAGGCTCTGCACCACGGTTGCCGAAGCCACCATTACCTCAATGGAAGACGGAATGGACGAGCGACCATCTAATTCTACGACGCCGCGGGAGCTCACTCAAAACCCGCTCAAGAAAATCTGGATGCCATGCAAAAATGGCCTTCCGGAGAAACACATTTCTCAAAGAAAGGGTGCGTATACCGTCCGCGACGTGGCGAGACAACCAGACAGACGTCTCCCTACCAGCTTGGCACGTTCGTTCACTTAAAACGGTGTATTTTGTGAAATTGCATTGTATATCACCTTTGTAATATCCATCCTCTACCTGTAGGCACGTACGCTTTAAGGTCTTATCAACGCTCATATCAACGATTGTGTTTCTAAAATAGATTATGTAAAATATACGGCCGATCGATGATTGGTGATCTTGGCTGCCAGACCTATTTCAACATCATCCTGACGGACAAATGCGGCTTTAGATAAACATTCTTGGCATATCCTCACTTAAATCTATCAGAATGATGGTTTTGCCTACCAACTTCTCAGCAAAGTTAGGCGCAGCATGTATGGGATGACATTATGCTTGTGGTGGCATCGGATTGTATGGTATTTGGATACCAGTATGTGTGTGCAGTGCACTTCTCTTCAGTCATGAACGTCTTGTTTCTTTAGTTTTTAGTTTATGTCCACACACACGCACTAGACGCCTAGATTTGTCAAGGCAAATTCCTGTGTTATGTTTTGACCTGCAGCATGATGGGCTAATGACCCGAACATGGGCTAGTGGCCGTTGATATTCCATATTTGCACAAATTAATGTTTTTCCCTAGAACAAAATACCTTGGCCTACATGGATAGGCCAGTTGATGAATAGGATTGTTAGTAAATCTCTCTGGTTAACACAGTAAACGGGAGTGTCCTTTCACCTACACACCCACATGCTATTGTGTCAAGCCTAGCCACTCTCCCCTCTCTCCTAGTCTTCTCTACAGACTGGAGCATTGTGTCTGGGTGTGGAAACTAGCTTGTAAGTCTCCAGATGTCTTGTATTGATGCAGTCATTTCACAATGGCATGCCAGGGTGGCACAAATTCACGTGACACTCTGACCTATGCTCTTTGTTGTCAACATTCCCAGTACAATGTGAAGTCACTTTATTACTTAATGCGAGATAGCATTGGGTGTCACCGTCATCTCCAGTGATAAGGTGAAGACGAGATATTCCCCATCAGACTTTGACATGGCACTGGCATGTTTACAAACTGCCTTTTACTTGTTTCAGTTGTGCTGAGTGAGAGGCTTTGACTGCATGGAGGCACAAGTTCACCACAAGGAGGCATATTAATGTGTTTCTCATGGTGGCAGCGACGTGATCCAATAGCTGTTGGAGAGCATTGTAGTTGAGATTTCGATGTCAGTTGTTTTATCCATGTCCAAATGAAGGATTAAACCCATCTTTCTCTGTACCTCTCTCCCTCTCCTCTGTTCCATGCGCAGTATGTATGACCAACTGCCCCACCCTCATTGTCACAGTGGGCCTCCCAGCCAGAGGGAAGACTTACATCTCCAAGAAGCTGACCCGCTACCTCAACTGGATAGGCGTGCCCACTAGAGGTACCAACTCACAGACCCTATACCTAACAAAGAGATAGTGTTGATTTACAATCACCATTCATTAGTTTGACTGAACTCACGGTAGTTAGAGAATTGAAGCGATCAACTCCATCTCTCTTTCCCCCTTCAGAGTTCAACGTTGGGCAGTACCGACGTGACTTTGTGAAGATCTACAAGTCCTTTGAGTTCTTCCGTCCAGATAATGAGGAAGGGCTTAAGATCAGACAGTAAGAACACTTCTATGGCTTCCTTTGTTTGCCTGGAGCTAAAACTAAAACTTTGATTCACTGCTTTGTACTGACACTTGTGATTGAGCCAAACCACTAGTCACTGAATCTCCCAAATTGCCTAACAATATAAAAAGATTATTACGCAATGTGTCTGCTCTTAACCAGTATCTAACTTTAGGATTAAGTGACCAGTTCATGTGATGTCTCTTCCTGTCTTTGACACTGCTAATCGACCAGTGGCCCCCATGTAGTTATTTGACTGTCTCACTACATTTCCCTATGTCCCTTACAGGCAGTGTGCGTCAGCAGCACTGAATGATGTCAGACAGTACCTTACTGATGAAGGTGGTCAAGTGGCGGTGGGTCAAGTAGAACAAATAGGTCAAAATATAAAATGGAGTACGATATTTATTTAAAAGGCTCTAATGTCCGTATTATGGGCAGATTAACGTTGATCATCTCAGGATTATCCCTTCATGAAAAGATGATATTTCACAGAGCATTTGTATGGATTAGAGTGCTAACTGAGGTGGTTGTGCCAGGCTGGGTGAGCTGTGAGTAACAGTGGGTACTATTCTTCTGCTGCAGGTGTTTGATGCTACGAACACTACCAGGGAAAGGAGAGAGACCATCACACGATTTGCTGAGCAGAACGGCTTCAAGGTATGGTTGGCTTCTACAGGGGTGATGGGTCCTGTATAACAGTCTTGTGTCTATAGGTCTTGTATCTATCTTGGTGTTTCAACAGTTCCCCTTTTCTCCCAGGTGTTCTTTGTGGAGTCTGTTTGCGAAGACCCTGATGTCATTGCAGAGAACATTGTGGTGAGTGAATTTAGACAGTACCTGTTGGTAGTCTTAGAACAGAGTATAGTTCTCAACCATCTTGTCTTATCATAACAACTTTCTCTCCCCTGTCTCTTCCTCTCCTCAGCAAGTGAAGTTGGGCAGCCCTGACTACACTAACTGTAACACAGAGGAAGCTGTGGAGGACTTCATGAAGAGGATCAAGTGTTATGAGAACTCCTATCAGACTCTGGATGAGGTTCTGGACAGGTGAAGGAGTTATGAGTGATAGTTCCTAAGGACTCCTCTGTTGGAAGAAAAGGGATGTGTGGATATATCTCACTGTCCCTTCTGCCCCCCCTCTCTCTCCCACAGAGAGCTGTCCTACATTAAGATCATGGACGTGGGCCGGCGGTACCTGGTGAACCGGGTCCTGGACCACATCCAGAGCCGCATCGTCTACTACCTCATGAACATCCACATCACGCCACGCTCCATCTACCTGTGTCGCCATGGCGAGAGCAACCTCAATGTCAAGGGCCGCATCGGAGGAGACTCTGGGCTCTCAGCCAGGGGCAAGGAGGTAGGGCTGGGCCTCGCTCCCTTATCGGTTTCTATTCTCAACTCGCATTATACTTGTTCTCTATCTAAACAATGCATCTTATGATAAAACTGCTACAGCCTAAATTATTTCTTTCTTTCTTTTCTGGCCTCTGTTTTTCCAACCTTCATTTTGTTCCAGTTTGCTAATTACCTGAGCCAGTTCATCCAGTCCCAGGACATCAGTGATCTGAAGGTGTGGACGAGTCAGATGAAAAGGACCATCCAGACAGCTGAGGGTCTGACAGTGCCCTATGAACAGTGGAAGGCTCTTAATGAGATAGACGCGGTGAGAAATCATAGACTGCTTTTTTTTACACATGTAGAATTGTCTGCATAGTGTGTTTTTTAGTGACTTATTGTCCGTGTGTGTGTGTGTGTGTGTATGTGATCCTAAGGGTGTGTGTGAGGAGATGATGTATGAAGAGATCCAGGATCACTATCCTCTGGAGTTTGCCTTGAGGGACCAGGACAAATATCGCTACCGCTACCCCAAGGGAGAGGTGAGGGACATGATAATAATACATAATACCTCAGTATACAGTATGAATGGATCCTGTCAGCTTCCATGTTTGTGGATGACTGTCTGTCTGAACTTGCAAGTGTTGAACTGTGTGTTTGTGTGCATGACAGTGTGAATCCACAGAATAGGTGAGGAAGGGCTGTGTTTTGCTCAATAAATGTGTTTGTTTAGCTCCAGACAGTGTGTTCCTCTGACCCTGGGACATTGTGCTCTTACACACACACACAGACACACACACAGACAGACATTCATTCCGTAGTGTAAACATACCCAGGTGGCTAATGGCCACTTACACTCTGCTAATGAGCCTAGCCAGGATAAGCTGCCTCTCAGACAGAGTGGGCTAAGTAGTAAGGTGTAGTAAACAAAGCTCTCTCTCTCTCTCTCTCTCTCTCTCTTTCTCAGTCTCTTGTCTGTGTCTTTTTTGATCTGTCTATATGTTGTGTGTCTCAGTCTGTTCTTCAGTCTCTATGGGTCCGGGGTGTTTCAGTGGGCCTGAATGCCCCATAGTGTTTTCTCACCTTTTAGTTTGTATCATTACCCTCCATTACTCACACTTAGAGACCTGGAGATGGTCATTAGTGAAGCGCTTCGCCCACTCACAATGAGGAACGGAGCAAAGGCATCAGTGCTGCTGATGGAAGTCTTGATGTCATGCACTTTAGATCAGGGTTAGGCGTGCTATATTGTTTTTTCCACTGAAGACGTGTGTGTGTGTGTGTGTGTGTGTGTGTGTGTGTGTGTGTGTGTGTGTGTGTGTGTGTGTGTGTGTGTGTGTGTGTGTGTGTGTGTGTGTGTGTGTGTGTGTGTGTGTGTGTGTGTGTTCTTCTCCTCACAGTCGTATGAGGACCTGGTGCAGCGATTAGAGCCAGTCATCATGGAGCTGGAGAGGCAGGAGAACATTCTGGTCATCTGTCACCAGGCCGTCATGCGCTGCCTGCTTGCCTATTTCCTGGATAAGACAGCAGGTCAGTCTTTCAGCAGACAAATCAAGAAGACTTTAGGCTCGGGTCGGGGCCAGGGAATGATTTGGGATTCAGCAAGATGTTGCATGAACAGGCTATTGCCTTGTAGTTGCATGAATAGGCTATTGCTATTGTAAGTTTGTTTTTGCTATTTTGTGAAAAAAAAAAAAATAATAATTTGCTTATTGTTTTTTATATCCCATGCACCAACCTCACCAAGTCAATTTCCTGTATGTGCAAATATACTTGGCCAAATAAAATAATTCTGATTCTGATGATTCAAGAAGTGACAGATGGTGACTTAAAACTTGCACATTTCCCATGTGTACTATTAACTGGTTCTGTGTGTGTTGTTCCTCAGAGGAGCTGCCCTACCTGAAGTGCCCATTGCACACTGTGCTGAAGCTCACACCAGTGGCTTATGGTAAGACTGGACCCTCAATACTTAAGATTAAATCAACTTTTAGTAGTCTGTAATTGAACCATGCCCTCTGTCCTCAGGCTGTAAAGTGGAGTCCATATTCCTTAATGTGGATGCAGTCAACACTCACAGAGACAGACCAGATGTAGGTATACGCATGTGCATACACTCACACAGGCATAGTGGCACAGTTTGTGCAAGACAAGCAGCAATTTCACCCAAGACCAAATGTTAATTAATTTTATACAATGGTTTGATCAGAACAAGCATTGTGATTGGCAGAGGTGGTACTTTATTCCCTGATAAAGTAACAGCTATGACGCGTTTTACCTGTTTACCATACACTGCAGTAATATCCCTGCACAAACACTCAAATTATGACGATTTTTTTTTTATCACATTACCTTGACAACAGTGGTTGTTTTGAGAACTATATTTCTGAGCGCAGGGCAGAAACTACCACAATCTATCACAAAATAAATACTTACGGCATTGTTGTCTTGTCACAATTCTCAGTTTTGTTTTGTAACCGTTGTATAAAAGCAACAAGGCACTTGAGTCTGTGCTTTATCGTGAATTAAGTCACAGCTAATGGGTTGCTGGCTAACGACGCCCCTCAGCTGTGACGTTATTTAAAATAAAGCACAACCTCTTGTGCCTTGCTTAAATAACATGGCCAACATGGGGGGGACAGAGTTGTACATTGGGTTTTCAGTTGTGACACTGGTTTTGGAGTGGCGTCATGATTCCGACAATATAATAACTTATAGTATGTCCCCCTGTGGTCAGTCATAACAAGCCTGTGTTATACCACCTGTACATGCCCATTCTCCCAGTAAATGTATTTTGTGTCTCCCGTGTTTGACGCCATCTTTTTGTTTTGTTGTTGAACAGAACGTAGACGTGTCGCGGATGTCAGACGAGGCTTTGCTAACAGTACCAGCTCATCAGTGAGACAGTGTCCCTCACTCTCTCTCACTCCTATCTACCCTTCCCACTCACCATGCCCTTTAACTCAATCCAGCAGTCACCTCGATCACCAATCACTAGATATTCCCATCACTTCCTGTGATCAGTAGCAAACTGATTCCTGAGCTCTTAGGAAATGCAATCGCTGCAGTTTTTTTGTTGTTGTCTTTTAATTTTTTCCTTTAATTAACTTAAATAATAGTGATAATTAACTGGAATCCAGTTCAGTTGTGATTAACCCTTCTACATGGGTCAGGTATCATTTTATTGTGTTTTATATTGAAAAGCTGCTTTTTTTAAACAATTGTGTTATTCGCACAATGGTTTTGTAAAATCAATGCTATATTGCCAATTGTGAAGCAATGAATCTCCAGCACTTTTCAAAAACAATTTGAAAACAGTCTGTCATGTTGTTTGTTTAGCCTTCTATGGAAGGATTTCACTATTTAGGTAGTTGAGTATTTCATCATTTGTCAAAGTCCTGTGTGTGTCTGTCTTTGTGCATGTGTATGTGAGTTAATGTGTATGGAAGTCAGAATCATGTACAAATGTCTACCTGAAGTCAGTTAGTGTATTTGCCAAGTTTGACTGATTTTGCACATGGACTGAGACTTTTTCTTTAATTTCCTTGAATTTAGTTTTTTTTTGCATGTCAGATTGAATGTTAATTTGTGATTATATGTGTAGAAGGCCCAGAGAAGGATAACAGAAAGCACAAAGGTGCCTTGTTCTATTTTTATTTCGAAAATGTGAAGTTCTCTGCTTATGTGCTCCATGGAATATGGGAGGCAGTAATTTCCCTATCACTATTGCTGGTTATGTTAATAAAATCTAGTTGATTAGATTGTATTGAATGCATCTATACTCTCTCTCATGCTTTATTTGTACTCATCCCAAATCTAGTTGTGGAATCTTGTAGTTGTCTATTGCCATAGACAAGTACATACCTCATATGTAGCTGTGACTGATTTGACAGACTACTATATAAAGGAACAGATTTCCACCATGAGATTTAAAAAGAAGTTTGTTTTCACCTTTGCTATCAGGGCAGTGGTGTACATTACGGTTAACATAATGTATTTTGCATACACAGCTCCAACACATACAACTTGAAATGCATGTGGAGGTCTCTACACTAGAGGAAGCAAATTGTTTCCTCATCTGCAATGCCTCAACTGTATTTCTAACACAAGGTCAAAGCTTACTGATACCATCTGCATTTCTGTCTACCTTGTCACCTGTGGTGTTCGAACAGAACGCCCAGATAGATTTCTCCTACAAGGAACTCATTCATATGCAGCCTCCATTAGGAAGTGTTTATTCATTAGGGAAGTAGAATAGATGTCCTCAGTGGGGCACTAAAGCCTATTCATTAGACTGCATAAGCAAAGGCCTGTTAGTAGGACAGTTCCGGCTGTTCAGAAAGTATCCATCACTATAACACTTAACTAACATGCAAAATTGCTGAGAATATACTTGACACGAAATAGTGGAGAATTGATATTACATTTTATAGGCGTACCCTATGGATTACAAATAAAGTGAGTAATTTTCATAGAGCCAGGAGTCAGCTTTAAGGTTGTACTGGTATTGGGACAGGATAGGAAAATAGTCTACTATCCAGACAGAAGAAGTTATTTTTCCTTCCCCCTCTCTGAGTAGACTTCATGGTTATGGGGTGACAGAGACAGGTAGGCCTATTGTATTGTGCATAGGTCTATAAAATGTATAACTTACATTTACAATGGCAGCTCAAAGAGGCACAGATTATTTTATAGGCTTATGGGTATCCCCTGCATCTTAATGTTTTAGGGTGAGCTATGCTCATAAAACATTTATTATTAAGAATCAAAATACCTAAAACGTGGAAAATACTATGATATGAATAATATGATATTTAGGCCATATTGCCCAGCCCTAACTTAATTTGAGCACTTCAATCGTTTTACCTTTCAGAAACTGCAAAAAAAAAGAGATGATATCTGCTTTGCTTTTATAAACAGTACTTTACTTTTGATACTTCACTACATTTAAAACCATATACTTTTGGACTTTTACTAGCATTTGAATGGATGACTTTCACTTGAGTCATTCTTTAGCAAGGAATCTATAGTTTTACTTTAAGTATGATTTTCAGGGTACTTTTTATACCACTGGTAGCCCAATTCATGTATGGTTAAGTAGGCCTATAGCCACATTGGCACAACACAATAGTGTCAAGGAGTTTGGGATTTCACCTTCTCCAAACCATACCTCTGCAATAAACATAAACACCAGCCTGCTTAACTCTACTTCTACTTCCTAACCTGCTTCCTACTCACTAAATGCCCTGTATATGTTCTTATGAATGACAGACTGGTAACAACAGAACTCTCCAAAGCCTACATGGTCAGGTTTGCTTTGTCACTCTGTCATTTGTGTCTTCTAGAGGTTAAAGGGATGTAACACATTTGTGTTCCTCTTTCAGAATGTAAATGTCCACCGCACCACAGAAGATGCCTTAACAACTGTCCCAGCTCACCTTTGACCTGACCTCTGAACTGTGAGCCAATCAGCTTGAAGTTGGACCTCTCTCTTCATCTCTCTCCATACACCTCCCAGAAATACGCATAGACCCCTGTGGTGCTGTACAGTATAGTGAGTGGACTCCACCTAACCTGCACAACCTATTCACACTCATGTGTGTCACTCATGTGTCTCTCTCAGAGACACTCTACACCCCCTTGTGTCTCTCTCAGAGCACACAATCTCTTCCTCTGGCATCTGTTTTGAAGGATTTAGAGGAACGTGTACTGTGAAAGATCCATTTTATCATGGGTGATAAGTCCAGATTCCTGACTAAAGAGGATAACCATAGCAAACTCACAGCCAGTATACAGCATAATCAATCCAGTTGTTCAGAGGTCAGGGGGAGTTTTTTAAGCTTTGTACAATTGTGCAACTTACAATAGTGGTAAATGAATAAAATTCTGCTTGTACAGTGGGGTTTGAAGTATTATTAGGGATTTACCATCACCCATTACCTAGCCTGTTGCTGCTCTTGCCTGTCTTTTAAGCACTTGTCACACTGTAAATAATCCTAACTTCTTGTCACTGTCTGAGTTGGGTTTATTTGTGCTAAGGCGTGTACACCTCATAGCACTGTCTTTTCCCGTAAATGACTCACTGTCAGTGTGAAAGGGACTGCAAAATATTTGTGACATTTCATTTTGTGATTCACTGGTAAATATTTAACCTTTGAAGTGTTATTGTATTGTTTTGTCATTGTTTTATATGAACACATTTGCAATTACCATACTTTAAACTAAAATGTTAACTTTTAAATATGATTTGGATACAATATGACTATTTTGATGTTTGGTGATTTAATTATATGGCAAATTCAAAGAGTGATGTTGTGATTTTTCTCATCCAGACAATATACCCTGGGTGCCCTGGGTAAGTAATGGCACAGTGAACCATTTTTTTCCCCTTCTTTTTGCTCTATACTCCAAAGATTTGGATTTGAAATCAAACAATTACTGTGAGGTTATAGTAAAAATTCTCAGCTTTTATTTCATGGTATTTGTGTCCATATTGGTTTCACCTTTTAGAAATTATGAGAAACACTTTTCATACATAGTCACCATATTTCAGGGCACCATAAGTAGTGGGACAGATTCATATAATACAAATTAGGCACTCATGTTTAGCATTTGGTCGACAATCCTTCGCATGCAATAACTGCCTGAAGTCTGTGACCCATTGACCCCCACCAGTCGCTGGGTATCTTCTTTGGTGATGCTCTGCCAGGCCTGTACTGCAGCCATCTTCAGTTGTTGTTTTGAGATATTTTTGCCTGAAATCATATTATCAGGAAATGAAATGCATATTCAACTGAATTTAAATCTGAAGTTTGACTTGCCCAGTTCCCTTTCCACTTTTTGGCCCTGAAAAACATCCCAGTTGCTATGTGAGTATGTTTTGGGTCATTGTCTTACTGTATGATGAAGCGCCATCCAATAAATTTGGAGCCATTTGCTTGCCCTCACGCAAGTATCCGTATACTTCAGAATACATTCTGCTGCTGCTGTCAGCAGTTACATCATTAATACAGTTACAAGTTAGCCAGTACAAGTGGCAGCTATATTAGATTAGATTAGATTAGATTCAACTTTATTGTCATTGTGCAGAGTACAAGTACAGAGACAACGAAATGCAGTTAGCGTCTAACCAGAAGTGCAAAATAGCAGAAAGTGTTTGAACAGTATTTACAGGTAGTGCAATATATGATCAGTAGTAGTGCAGTATAATATAGTATAGTATAAGCAGTATAATATAGCAGTGCAGTATAGCAGTATGTGAGTAGCAGTAGCATTATAGCAGAATAAATAGTTACAGTATGAGCAGTGTAGCAGCATATGAGCTGTATGGGTAATGCAGTCTAGCAGTATATATGTATTAACAGTAACATGAGGTAGATGCAGAATAAATATAAATATGGAATGCCGTATAAACAGTATAAACAAGTATGTACAGTATGTGCAGTAGTATTAAAGAAAATATAGGATATGTGCATTATGAACAGTATGAACAGTATGGACAGGTATGTACAGAAGAGCAGTGGTATTGAGTAAGAGCAGGGGAGGGGAGTAATAGTGCAATAGTGCAATTGTCCGGGTGGGGGGTGGGGGGGGGGGGGGGGGTTGCGGGGGTAGTAGGTTGTCAGGTAGGTGTAGTGTTCGTGTTCAGCAGGGTGACAGCCGCAGGGAAGAAGCTGCCTCTGAACCTACTGGTTCGGGTGCGGAGAGACCTGTAGCGCCTCCCGGAGGGGAGTGGGGTGAAAAGTCTATGGTTGGGGTGAGAGATGTCCTTGACGATGCTGCGTGCCTTACGCAAGCATCGTTTGCCCTGGACAGCCTCGATGGAGGGGAGTGAGGAACCGGTGATGCGTTGGGCAGTTTTCACCACCCTCTGCAGTGCTTTCCGGTCCGATGCCGAGCAGTTGCCATACCATACTGTGACACAGTTGGTAAGGATACTCTCGATGGTGCAGCGGTAGAAGTTCACCAGGATCTGAGGAGATAGATGGACCTTCTTTAGTCTCCTCAGGAAGAAGAGACGCTGGTGAGCCTTCTTTATCAGGGTGGAGGTGTTGAGGGTCCAGGAGAGGTCCTCAGAGATGTGGACACCCAGAAACTTGAAGCTGGTGACTCGCTCCACCTCAGTCCCGTTGATGAGGATGGGGGTGTGTGCGCCAGCTTTAGACTTCCTGAAGTCCACAATGAGTTCTTTGGTCTTCTTGGTGTTGAGAGCCAGGTTATTGTCGTTGCACCACACTGTTAGGTGCTGGACCTCCTCCCTGTAGGCCGACTCATCGTTGTTGCTGATGAGACCGATCACCGTTGTGTCGTCTGCAAACTTAACAATGGTGTTTGAGCCATGTACAGGTGTGCAGTCGTAGGTGAAGAGGGAGTAAAGGAGGGGGCTCAGCACACAGCCTTGTGGAACGCCGGTGTTCAGGGTGATATATATAACACCCCCTCCACTATGTATCACAAATGAGGTGGTATGCTGTAAATCTTGGGCAGATGCTTTTTTCTCCAAACTTTCCACTTGCAATCACTCCGGTACATAATCCACAAGACCTTTTTCCAGACCTCTGCAGGCTTTTTAGGTACTTTTTAGCATACTGTAACCTGACCATCCTTTTTGAGGTGGTTTGCACCTTGCAACGAAGCCCCTGTGATTCGGTGGATGGTAGTGTCTGACACATTCACACCCACCTCCTGGAGAGTTGTCCTGATCTGTGGGACAGTTGTTTTGGGGTTTTTCTTAATTATTATTATGTGAGCATTTATCGGTCATCCACTGTAGACTTAGTCTTCCTTGGCCCACCAGCCCATTTGCAATTGCTGAGCTCACCAGTGGTTTGTTTTCTTTTGAATGATATTACAAACTGTTGGTTTTGGTAGATTTAAAGTTTTGGCTATGTTTCTGATTCAGTTTTTTCTGATATTCCAGCCTCATAGTGGCTTCCCTGACTTTCATTGATATCTCTTTGGTCCTCATGTTGACAGACACACAAGACAAACTCATAAATGATGTGATGGAACACACCTGATGAACCAGAAACACCTGTGAAGCCAATTGTCCAATCACTTACTACGTAATTTCTGAATGGTGAAACCAATATATACACAAATACAGTACCATCAAATAAAAACTGAGAATCTCTACTTTAACCCCATAGTCATTGTTTAATTTCAAATCCAAACTTTTGGAGTGTAGAGCCAAAAGAAGAAAAAATGCTTCAATGCCCCAGATACAGAAGCAGAAACAGCGGCCATTATGCTTATGGGGCAAATTAAGTTTTATACTGGGCCTTATATTTTTCCATTGTATGCTTATGTCAACACCATGTGTGTATACTACATGGCATGTGCATTGTGAACAAATTCAATATGACTGAAAGCTGGTGGAACTTGCTCTTTGTGTTGGTGCTTACAAGAAATGTTATCAAAATGCACAATAAATTACATTACACTAGTGTTTTCAAATTTCATGAATTCTCCCCTCAATGCACTTCATTAAAGTTTTCGATTTTTTCTACAGATTCCTCACTTACTAATTATTCTCTACCATGACCTAATGTTCCTAAAGCA
This sequence comes from Argentina silus, assembly GCF_951799395.1. Classification (NCBI taxonomy): domain Eukaryota; kingdom Metazoa; phylum Chordata; class Actinopteri; order Argentiniformes; family Argentinidae; genus Argentina; species Argentina silus. Next base: position 2,521,097 of record NC_139658.1, read on the forward strand.
CTGGTAGTGGCTGAGTAAAAAACTACTACTCACTACTGTTATTAGAAGAAACGTTAATTTATAATCCAAAGCTGGCAGTAATACAACAAACGTTTGAAAAGGGAAGGAAATTAGTCGTCTTTGGTCCACAAAACACTACTGTGTGTGTGGATTTGTATGTGTGTGCGTGTAAAATCGAAAGCAACCAGAAGAGGGACTGAGTGGCTGTAATATTGAGCCCTGTGATTGGCTGTCATATCGAGCCCTCTGATTGACTGTAATATTAAGCTGTATTTAACAGCCAATCAGAGGGCTCAATATTACAGCCAATCAGAGGGCTGTATTGTGTGTGCATGTGTGTGTGTACAGTACAACCACTCTACGTCCAGGTTCAAAACTAGTGGCTTGCAAGATCATCTAACACACTCACACTAGGCCCATCGAGTGCATATTCACTTCCCCTTTCTCACACCTGAAATAATACAGAGATCCTGACTAAGGTTCAGACTGAATAAAAACAGCTGATCATAGCAGAGACTTTATTCCAACACCGCTAGTGCTCCAGAAATAAAACAAGACACAAAAACATAACCACTTGACTGAGGATGTGGAGACAGTAAAGGAATGCGACAGACAAGCATTACTAAGAAGTACAAACAATAATGAGTTTTATTGGTGATATTATTAATTCATTTAATCATTTCATACATGGTTTCTGGTGATCTCTTTCTGGTGATCTCCTTTATAGACAGCTCTTGAGATCAAATGTAAACATACATATATCTAATTTCTCTCCATGATGTTCATCCTGAACCGGTTGAGAAAAAAGAAAGCAGACAAACAAAAGAAACAACGGTACATAGTGACAAATATACAGAATGTATAAAAACAATACAGACTGCTTTAGTTGCAACAACATAATCTCAGTGTCCCTGTCATCATGAATATCAACTAGGTTAATACTTTAAGGACCCGCCTTGGTTTTGGGATTTGTTCTATGTGGCAGAAAATGAAACTGAGAAATATTTCATTATATACAGTCATCAATATTCATGATTACAGGGAGATACTCTTGAGAGGCAATTGGGTGCCACACACACCCCCACTGGATTGGTCCTCCTCACTTAGATTGGCTGGTCCCTTATATGCTCTGTCCTCATGCTGCTGGGCCCTGTGACCCTGACGTGTCTCCCACAGATACATGGTGATGGGCGTGTCATGTGATCAGTGAGAGGGTTGAGAGGACACCTTAGAACTGCAATGACAAGAGGGCATTGACATCACCAAACTGTTCTCTTCCAGTACACCTCTATATTACTCTTAGTGACCACAAAACTGTTGCCAAATGCAAAAGGTTGTATTGCTTCTAGCAGATCAGATCTATCAAGGAAACTCAACAAAAACATGCCATACCCATCATGATCACACATGATCTTCTACAGGAAGGTACACATTTTACAGGCGTATCAATATTTACCTTTCATTGTGTCACTGTTAATCAGACAACTAAACTATATGAGGTCTTACATTCTTGAGGAATTCCTCTGCCACGATGCGGGCACGAGCGTTGACGGACAGCTTCATCTCGCTGATCTCCTTGTCAATCTCCTCCATGAAGTGGATGACAAAGTCCACCAGCTTGTGCTTGTACATCTGCTCCGTGTGGAAATTGGTGATGAGGAAACTGATGTCATAGCCCTAGATGACAGGATGGAGAAATTGTGTGTGTGGGGTGGGGTGGGGGTGGGGGGGGGGGGGTTAGAAAGCGAGATCAGCATCTTAGCAAAACCTTTAAGCGATACTAATGTCATTTTGACTTCTTCCTTTTTCTATTTCTGCCTCTCTTTTCTTTCCCGTTTGGTCTCTCACTGGTTATTTCAACACAGAATTAACACAGTTTATTTTTGCAACCTTGACATTTACAATTCCATTTTCACAACTCTCCTCACACTCCAACACCCCCATATGTCCCACCTCTACAGCTTTCCTCCTGAGGATGAAAAAGTTCTCTGCTCTCATCATCATGAACCGCATGAACTTGTGGCACAGGATCTTCTCAATCTCATCAGCCTAAAGGGGAGCCAATCACAGTGCAGCACACAATGCATTTACATAAAAACACATCATTTGGCTGCAACCGATAACAGCTTTAGAATCAGTTTGATATAGGATTCCTATGAATGAGAAGTGAGAAGTGTGAGAAGTGACCACAAAACATGTAATTTTTCCTGACCTGCTTGACAGCAATGCTGACTCTCACAGAGTTGATGGAGCCCTCGATCAGAACCTTCTCCTTGTCATTGCGGCTGATCATTACAGGCTGTAGCAGCAACTCTTTACTGCTCCTGTAACGATAAGCAGACAGTCAGTCACAAATGAGACTGCTATAAGTTAGGAGTAAAAAAGAGGACACACACACACACACACACACACACACACACACACACACACACACACACACACACACACACATACACACACACACACACACACACACACACACAGCATACCTGACTTCCACTTCAGGCTTGTTGTGGCGCTCTACCACCTGAGAGGAGAAGTTCTCCAGACAAAGGGCGGCCTGCAGTGTGGCGCGCACAGCGTTCAAGTATGGGCGCAAAGTGGCTGTCTAAGGGAGAGAGTGACATGGCCCACATGTGGTCAAGGTCTGACTCATGAACATAAACCACTAGTGCATACCACAGTTAATGTACATCAATTAATGTGCCCTTTTAGTTCACTGTAACTGCTGGTTGCGACATTTGGATTAAGAGCAAAACTGATCTTGAGGTATATTCATGAGTGCAGCCTGCAGCTGTCTCTCATTTAGAAGTTGCAACTTTTTGCAGTATAACACGGAAGTGCCCTAGTCACAGCGAATCATTACTGGGTTTATTCAATAATTGCTACAATAAGTATAATATAGAGACGAACAATAAACATTTCACGCCATGGCAACGACAGCAATTAAAATGAGCAGGCCAGCATGCCTTTTCCTCATCTTGGTAATGATGACTGGTTCACAAGTAGCAGCTTTTTTTGATCCAGCTGACTTTTACTGTACAAGACGCCCCGTCACGCCCACATGTAATCTGGGCAATCATCAAGCACCCATAATCAAGATGACAATGATTGAACCTGATAATTAAATCATAGAGCAAAGAACATTGTCGACATATACGATTTAAATTAAGATTAAAAGTCACTTACCATTTCTTTCTTGTAGTGGGGTTCGAAGGCGGAAGTTCTTTTGCCACGCCTGCACGCAACTCCTCTTCCGTAAATCTCACATCACAGTGAATAGGTCGTTTTCATTGGGATTTGACGTTCCAGCAGCCATCTTTCTCAGGGCTGAAAACACACACAGAGGCGTCCATTAATTTGAATCGCTGTAGGGGAGTTTGAAGAAAATGGAATTTGGAAAATTGATTGAAGTGCAAAGCATATACCCAAAAATAATTGTATTTACTCTTACACATAATTTTATTGACCGAAAACAAATCATCTTGATTCCTGATACTTGTTTGATCATAACTATCATTAAGCCATTTCATTAGCACCCCCACGTCTCTGGTTTTTACCGGAGATACCATTCCTCAATTCGGTGTGTCGTTGCCATTCTTCTTTGGGGATTTCGGTAATTAGGAAAATAATAACAATTCAACATTGCATTTAACAAATATTAATTACTATTAGATCATGTTATATACGTTCAATTCTCGAATAGATACAATTAAACATGCACTTACAGGTCGTCGAACATCCATTTCCCCTTCTGAGTTAGATGGTTCTGCCAATAATGGATGCCAGTCTACAGGTAAATATTGGTGCATTAATATTCACAATTTATCTCATTAGATTTGAATAAATGTGGTGCATCTGAAATAAAACAGCTGTTTTGTCCATTTATAAACGGTCACAGGGGCCCAACTGAATTTTTGCGTTGCCAGTTTCGTTCCGACGGAACACCGGTTTGGCGCAGATCTGTGGCAGCTAACGCGCTAGGCTAGCTAGCCATGTACATACACACAGCTAGCTATGTCAGACGATACATGATAACATTCATCCACGCTGTCTCTCTTTGATTATTTAGCAAGTAACAGCCTAAGATGAGGAACTCATGTCAGGCAGGGTAGCAATGCATGGAGTCATCATGGACACAGTTAGAAAACCTATTTTCTACACAGTAACTTGCTAGCTAAATGAAACTAAATTGTGTAGCTGTGCAGACCTATGAAACGTGATGAACATAATGAGTGAGAATGTTTAACTACTTTGACACAACTATGGAAGTGACACAATCATGACCGATATTCCCATGTCTGAACGCTCAGCCTAAACTCAGTAATTAATAAGTATTACTTCCATACAGGCATAAAACCCTCTGGTAACAAAAAGAAAGATGAGTGAGCTGAAGGATTGCCCACCTCTGAAGTACTATGACTTCAAGCCAGTGGAGCACGTCAAGGTGTGCCCCCGCTACACTGCCGTGCTTGGACGCTCGGAGGACGATGGCATCGGTATTGAAGAACTGGACACGCTGCAGCTGGAACTGGAGACTCTCCTGTCTTCTGCCAGCCGCCGCCTGAGAGCACTGGAAGAACAGAGACAGGTAGAGTACAGTCAATGTGTACTGTGTATTGTCTGCTACTTATGTCATCATGCCTGTTTCTTCATCAGACAGGGAAATGTTTCTTTGATTCTTTTATAGATCCTTACAGACTGGCAGGATAAGAAGGGTGACAAGCGCTTCCTAAAGCTGGGAAAGGATGCAGACCTCTCAGCCTCGTCACGTCATAAACCCAAGAAACAGAAATTGGATGGCAAGGGCAGCCATGGGCCGGGGCCTGGTCCTGGAAGGCCCAAATCCAAAAACCTGCAGCCCAAGGTCCAGGAGTATGAGTTCAGTGAAGATCCACAAGACATTCCCCGTAATCCTAAAAATGACGCCCCCAACAGGTAAGTCACAACCACATCTCAGAGTCAGACTCACAGAAGTGTGCACGAAGGGGTACACAAATGTGTTGGTATGACAGAACGTGTCCGTGTTTTTCAGATTTTGGGCGTCAGTTGAGCCATACTGTGCTGACATCACAAATGAAGAGATCAGGGTATTGGAAGAACTTCTGAAGCCCCCAGAGGATGAGGCAGAGTATTATAAGGTACAGTACTGCAAAAAAGGAAAATAGATGTCATAATGATACACATGCATTACCAGGTGTCCAGCACTTTCATATCTACATGTCACTGTCATCAGGATAATATGATAGTATAGTTACTCAAATGCTCTGTGACAATTTGCCTGAGGGGAAAACATAGATGAATTGTGCTGCATTTGCTATGTGCTGTTGTGTAGATTCCGGTGTTGGGGAAACACTACTCTCAGCGGTGGGCACAGGAGGATCTGCTGGAGGAGCAGAGGGAAGGAGCACGAGCCAACGACAAAAAGAAAAGCCTCATGGGACCACTCTCTGAACTTGACGCCAAAGGTGAGGGAATGTCAGGGAATAATGTAGACACTATGTTTGTTCCACAAACGGGTAATGTATAGTGTCTGCCTTGAGTCAACCCTTTGAAATGATAATGTCTATCATGTGGTATTATGTGATGATACATGGTTGCTGTTCTCTCAGACGTGGATGCCCTGCTAAAGAAGTCTGAGTCCCAGCACGACCCACCGGAGGATGGCTGTCCCTTTGGTCCTCTCACACAGCGTCTGCTTCAGGCTCTTGTTGAGGTCAGATAGCATTAATCGGTGGTCTTGCACCTTCACTGATTATTGATGATTCATGTCTTGTTGTTAAACCTCATGCCCACATGTTGCTTTATAGGGTTAAAATGTGCCATTTAAATACCTCCTTGAAGTGTCTTTAAGCAGTGGATTTTTCTTCCAGGAGAATATCATATCCCCCATGGAGGATTCTCCAATTCCAGACATTTCTGGGAAGGATGGTGGAAACGATGGGGCTGGGACCTCACCTCGCAGCCAGGGCAAAGCTTTTAGGTAAGGGCCCATGAACAAACTCCTCACAATCTTGTTGGACACATTATTATTATCCATTCAAATGTCATCTTAATTGTATTACATAATGGAGTAGTTACCAAGATGGATCTTGCTAAAAATGGCTACAATGGCTTCATAGATTACCTTCCAACAAAGTCAGATCACCACTCGGTTTTGCCTCTCACCAATTGGTGCCCCCACCCTCCTGTCTCTCCATCTCTTGTTTTCATCCCACTTTTCCAGCGTTCCTCACACACGCTCCCTGGAGGCGCGGATCAAGGAGGAGCTAGTGTCTCAGGGTCTGCTGGACTCTGAGGAGCGCCCCGGAGCTGGCGGGGACTCAGAGGACGAGGTGCTGTCAGAGCTCCACAAGAGACAGGCAGAGCTCAAAGCCCTGAGTGCCCACAACAAAGCCCGCAAGCAGGAATTGCTCCGGTGAGGGGGACGTGTGAAGGGGAGGGGTGAGGGGATCATGGTTGTGTTAAGACATTACTGATTGAGCATAAACAAAATGTGTGTCTTGTGAGACTTGACAGAAGCATTGACACAAGGCAAAAGGTGTATGCGGGAGTAGTTTTTATCATCTGCTCTAACATTCCCCTTTGTCGTCCCTCCTCACAGCCTGGCAAAGGAGGAGATGAGGAAACAGGAGCTGCGGCAGAGAGTCAGGGTATCTGACAATGAGGTCATGGAGGGCTTCCGTCGCATCATGGCTGCCAGGCAGAAGAAACGCACACCAACCAAGAAGGAGAAAGATCAGGCATGGAAAGCACTGAAGGAGAGGGAGAGCATCCTCAAACTATTGGATGGGTAGAGGGGGCAGCAGTTTATGATGTTTATATTGGGTGGGAATGAGAAGGAGATCGGATTCATTTTCCAGTCTGCCAATGAGTATATATACTGTTGTATATGTGTATGTGTGGTCTTATGCTTCCTTGCTCTAGTGGCCATAAGCATTTTATCACATTGTCTTACTTCATACAACTCCCCAATTGAAGTACAATGAATATCTGAAATGATGTAGCATGATTGTCATAGATGGAAGTGAAAACTCAAAAATGTCAAAAATGGTGGCATGCATATTTTGTTTTGGGAATTGTAGTATCTTTTATATGTGTTTTGTTTTCAATATTGGAGTGTTCTTATCAGAGGAACTTGTGATCTTTTCATGTGCTACTCTGTGTTTATCATTGGCATTTGTTCATGAGACCAAAACAAAAATGTTTTTATTACTATGGTTTAGTAACAACGGTATGGTATTTTTTTCCTCACTGGTATTTCTATGTTTAGCTGTTAATTTTGCTATGTAGTATCACTATGAAAGTCAAAAACTATGAATGTTTGAATAAACAAATATCAGGATATGTGCGTGCGTATAGAATTTCACTCATACACATTGATATTTGCACACACACACACGCCCCTCCACCAAAAGGGCGTGGATTTGTGTTTGTCACGTGGCCGGTTGGACGAAAAGAAAACGGGCTAACCCTAACCAACAGAAGAACTGCTTACAAAACTAGACATTTAATATAGCAGGTATAATTACAAAACGTAATTATTTCTCTTTCTCTCGTTTTCACCATACATCGAGTTATTTTTCTATATCTAAAATTGTACCCTGGCTGCATTATCTTCTCTCCAGGTATGCAAGTGAGCTAGCTAGCTAAGCTAACTAGTGACCAATGCAATCATGCTGTAATCATTGTAGCAAAACATTATACATTACAGCACACGCTAGTTTTAGTATTAATCATGGCGAGCGTGTAAGCTGGTTTTCACAATGCAATTCATAACTGCGTATTACATTATCCTGTACCCGGTATATAGGCTGATCTACTCAACTAAAGATGTGCGGGAGGACTGCGTGCACCCTCGCCGCAGATGAGGTCAGCCGCGCCTCCTGCTTCAAAGACCGAGCTGGGCAGCGTCGACAACCGAGGTGGAGGGATGGAGATTCTGACAAGTATCGACCCTCCTACAACAAAAGCCCCCAGTCCATGAGCCCAGTCCTGCTGTCCCAGAAGCATTTTGATAAGGTGAATATGCAGACAGTTGGTGGTATTCTGTATGAGAATTAACCTCACAAAACACACATGCCTATCTGCTCTACTATACCCTGAAGAAAATGATTTGAAGTCAGTCAACAACCATATGGTCACCCCTTTTTCTGCAGAATGCTCCAGTGGATGAATGTGTTCTGGCAGCCATGCGTTGGGGCCTGGTGCCTGCCTGGTTCAGGGAGAGTGACCCAAGCAAGATGCAATACAGCACCAACAACTGTCGCAGCGAGAGCCTGCTGGATAAGAAGTCCTACAAGGTGCTTAGTGAGTCTGGTACAAGCACATGCACATGAAATGCACTGAACTGTCACTCATTATCCACAGTGAGGCCTCTCCCATTGATGAATTATCATACAAACTATGAAAGTGTTGCACCATTGCAATAGGATGGAGAATTGAGAATTACATTGCAAGATATTGTGGGCAAGTAGTGTGGAATGTGTGAATGTGTGTGATCTTTGCTTCAGGATCCTCTGCTGAAAGGACAGCGCTGTGTGATCTTGGCTGATGGCTTCTATGAATGGAGGCGGCAGGGGAAAGACAAGCAGCCCTTCTTCATCTACTTCCCCCAGACTGAGAGTGCCACTCAGGGGAAATCAGAGGTGAAGGATGAGGAGACACTCTGTAATGAGGATCCACAGACATGCACTACTGAAGAAGGTTCTCTGTACCTGAAAGAGGTGAGTTCAGAGCTGATCCACCCATGGAAGATAAATGACTAAGCAAAAACACATTGAGAACTCATGACAGTTAGTTAGTGTAGTAATGAAACATTGTATAACATTATCTTCTGACCATGAATCACTTAATTGGCTCTTTCTGGTGTTTCTGTCTTGTGTAGGAGGACGAAGAGGACAGTGGTGAGTGGTCTGGGTGGCGGTTGCTTACCATTGCTGGACTGTTTGACTGCTGGACTCCCCCTGGTGGCGGAGATCCCCTCTACACCTACACTGTCATTACTGTGGATGCATCGCCTAATCTGCAAGGCATTCATGACCGGTAAGGAAGGACGCTTCATACACAATCATTTTCTCAAGACCTTTTCAGTTGATACTCTGTGTGAGTTGATTGTATGATGGAGAATGACAAATAACTGTTTGTGGGTTATTGTAGGATGCCAGCGATTCTGGATGGAGATGATGAGGTTAGAAGATGGCTGGATTTCGGTGAGGTGAAGTCATTAGATGCTCTCAAGCTGCTTCAGTCCAAAAACATTCTGAAATTTCACCCTGTTTCCTCATTGGTCAACAACTCGCGCAACAACTCCCCTGAGTGCCTGCAGCCAGTGGATCCACAGATTAAGAAGGTTGAGTTGCATTAACTAAAACCTTTAACACATTAAGGATCATCAAATACAGAGCTCGCAATATATTTAGTTGAAAAAGTCCATTCAAATCATGAAGGTAAAAAATGTGTTTGGCCGAGCTCCACATTGTATTTCATTCCCCTACCTACTTTCTCTTACTTCCCCACCTCCTGCTGTGCTTTTCCCAGGAGCCCTCAGCCAGCAGTAAGATGATGATGAACTGGCTGAAGAGCAGTACACCGTCCAAGAGAAAGGACACCGACACGGGAGAGAGCAAGCAGGAGGGGTCAATAGGAGAGACCAGGCCAAAGAAGAAACCGAGGACCAACTGAGTGGGCAGGACAGAAACAATTGACTCAGGCTCAGCATCTTCTGAAGGGAAAGAAAAGGAGAGAACTGACTGCAGAGTAGAGGCCTTAGCTGCTTTATAATCTTTATTTCTGTAACTGAATTAGGTGGAGAGGAGTTTACCCAAGCAAATGGTTTCTGATTGTTTTTGTCTGTGTTTAAGTTGTCCATACAGTATAAAAGTATATGTTCAGTATATTACACATTGTAGTGAGATGGTTTAGATTAGTTTAAATAGCCACTAGTATCTTCAGCTAAATTTAGCACTTGCTAACAAAACAAAAAAGCTTGACCAAGTTTCAAATTGGACAGAAAATGAACAAACTTCTTTATTCAAGAACTTTTGCCTTTACTTGAAACTCTTGACATTTTCAAACAATGTAGATGCTGTGCATTTATCATTTCATTAATAATATCATGATGAATGCAAACACATTTCCCCAATATCTTTTTTATTATTATCATTTTTCAAAGATGTTCTGTCTTGTCCTCTATATATGATGCAATTCAAATTCTAAACATAATAACAACACACGAACAGAAAAAGATCTGATCGGTTAAAAGAAATATCAAGCACTTATCAACAAATAATTAGCCAACCTGTGCTATCGGCAGAGACAGAGAGATATGGAGACTGACAACAGACATGGTTTTTGCCTTCGCCACAAAATAAATGACCGACAGAGGTTTTGCAACATCTTGCAACAGTTGACAGAGTAAAAAGAAGACAATATAGAGGTACTAGCTAATAACAGCAGTACTAGTAGTAATGAGCAATATTTGTCCCCTCCCCAACCGTCTCATATAAGACACCCTTTCTTGGTTGAAGATGACCCCCCGTGTCACATCTCAATATGTTAACAGCAAAATAATCATTGACTTTCTCCACTGAGAAACAGAATGTATGGAGCAGTTGGGGGACATCATTGAAGTTGGGGAGCAGAGTTCAAATCCACACTGCCTCTTCAGCCTTGAGCTAAAATTGTGGTTTTTATTGTGGCTCCAAAACAAGGTGTTTCGAAGTAGTCTACATGAAAACAAAGTGCAAAAAATGCATTGCAACAACACATTTGTTTGTTGGACTTGCTATATCACTTCCAAGCCAATTCACACATGTATCTTTAGGCAGTACATCAGCATGATCCACACACGTACTTTCACACATTAATATAAATTACTCATTCTGATCCTTCACAACTAACTTCACCACTGGAACTTTGGGAGTGAACAGCAAACTCTCAACCTCCCACCCCCCCACGTAAGTGTTATGGGAGTTTATTTCTGTATGAGTGTGTGAGGTTGGGTAGTGCCATGGAAACAATGGGTGTCTAGAAAGGTATTCAAGCCACAAGACAGTTGGATTAAGGGGGATATAATAAGCATATATCATAAATAAATGCTCTAATTTTCCTCTGGATGTTCATTGGGCTTGGAGACTTATCTTGAGAGTAAGTGTGAATGTTGTGTATATAGGGGATGTGAATTCAATTGTGTGTGTGTGTGTGTGTGTGTAGTACACTCTACGAGAGGAACCCTGCTCGTATCTACAAAGGCCAGTGGTAATATTGGGCAGAGGGGAGCACATAGTGGGGTGTAGGGTAAAGAGGGGTGGAAAAGGCAAGACAGGGTCAAGGGACAGTGGCGGCCCCTGTAGGTCTCCAGGTTCCTCAGCAACTGCAGGTTTCTGCTGATGGCTTGGCCCGCTCATTCCTGTCTAGCTTGATCGGTTCTGGGAACTCATTGTACAACTCCACCTCTGTCTCCTGAGAGAGAGAGAAAGACGAGATAACGTGAAGACATTTCCATATTCTATATTTATGACTTTCAAAAAACATGAAAGATATCAATACAATTATTACTTAAATGAATAGAAGCTACACGGCCACTTGGTGAAACCAACCCTCTCCAGCTCCCTACCTGTTTAAGAGCGTTGCGTGCAATAGTTTGGAAGGCCTGCTCCACATTGATGGCCTCCTTAGCGCTGGTCTCAAAATAGGGGATGTTGTTCTTGCTCTGACACCAGGCCTGTGCTCGTTTGGTCGTCACCTGACAGATAGAGGGGAGTCATTCTCTATAGAGGAGAGTCAGGTCTCAAAAATATATCTCAAGGACCACAGATCTCTGAAGACTGATCACTTAGGAAAGTGTTACTAAAATGACCACCAAGTGTTCTGATCCAAACCGCAATGAGAGGGAAATTAAACACCTAACATGGCACCAAACCTCAGTGTCTGAAAAAACAACTGGGGCACATTTTGCTGTCAGCCTGTCCATTTAAAACCATAAAAAGCAATCAACACGTTATCCGTGTATCGCACCTAGACGCCAGGGCCCACCTGTCTGTTCTCCAGGTCGATCTTGTTGCCTAGCACCACAAAGGGGAAGTTCTCTGGGTCTCGGGGGCTGGCCTGGATGAGGAACTCGTCCCTCCAACTGTCTAAGGTCTTGAAGGTGTTGGGTGCGGTCACATCAAACACCAGCACACAGCAATCCGCCCCGCGGTAGAACGCCACGCCCAGGGACTGGAACCTCTCCTGTCCTGCTGTGTCCCAGATCTGAGATAGTAACATAGGGGAGGGGAAAGGGTTTTTTATACAAAACACAGGCGACAGACACTCATTGTCCTATTGACCAGCTTGTCTTATTGTTTCCTCTCAAGTTATCCAATGTAGGACCAGTAGACCAGATGAGGATTTCTGTTTGGATTGAAGCATTGTCTTACAGCATTGTGTTACAACAATAAAGATAATGTACTGTAGGCCTATGTGTTGGAGCATTGTCTTTAAGATGACAACCATCCTTGGCTTGTACAACCTTCTGAAGATTATAGCCACAAGACTGTATGATTTGCCTATGTGAAATGTCTTCTACTTCAGCTCAATGGGTACAGCAAACTGACTGTACCTCTTCCTCAGTACCTGCATTTGTAACACTTCCTCAGTACCTGCATTGTGACAAGCCTGTCATCCACCATCACTTCTTTCGTCAGGAAATCAGCTCCTATTGTGGCTTTGTACTGGTTACTGAACTTCTTATTCACATACTGGTTCATCAATGATGTCTTTCCAACTCTGACAACAGAGATAGAATCAGGTCAGTTACGACAGAGAGATTGGCAAACTTTTTATGTGCACTGAATAGTTGAGATGATACAAGTCATGTGACTGACTTATCAAACATACAACATACATATCAAACAACAGATAAAAAGGAAAGCCATGGTACCATCATACACTGAACATGAAAACATCTCCCTATAAAACATTAATCAGAAGGAAGCAATGCTTTCCTTTCCTCAAGCTTCCCAATTCATATTTAGGAACACTAGGAAGTACTAGGTATGACACTTACCCAGAGTCTCCCAGGATGATGACTTTGAGTAGTACTTTCTTCCTAGACGTCATCGTGCCTCAGCTGGGGAAACAGGAATGACTGCATCAGTGGAAACAATTGTACTAGAAATATAAAATAGTGTATAGTGGCTAAAGTGAATGTCATCCAACCAAGGGACAGTCGAATCTTGGCCCTCTAGGCTAGAAGCTCTACTGACCCAGTAAGTCTGGTAAATAAAGGGAAATACCTGTGCATAAAACTGACAGTTTCCTGTTTTAACATGTAGGTTAAGGGTTAAAAACTAGGCAATTCCATTTATGATTCAGAGTGCATCCCTTATTCAAATAGGCTACGACTTACTACTAGCAAAACCTACTACAGCATAACACTTCCTTTGTGAAGTGGAGTGTCAGCAGCTCCTCTCTCACCGTCACTATAGTCATGTGATCCCTAACAGCTACTGGCCCAGTCATGGGGATTTCGAGAGACACACGCACAAAGTTGTATCTATTTGTCCCATATCCATTGTCTTAGACATTTTAACATACATGTTAAAGTGTCTACTGTATGGTAGACACTACCCGGGAAAAGGTAGAATTACTCTTGCCAAAGCACACAAACTCTAAATCTAATTCTAATTTGTTGCTCTGTCACATATTAAAATACCAGTATGTCAACCACATGTGTATCCCCACCCATTACAAGAAGTGATTGGTCTACTGAAACGAAGTGTGTGTGTGTGTGTGTGTGGAAATGCTCTGAGTAGGAATAACTTAATTCTGGGAATGTAACCAAGTACAGTGTGTCCCACATTGGAGAGTGTTCAACTACAAAAACAAATAACAAGGCAAATCACTTTCCCCTCAAACATGCTCCTCTCATCTATCCAACACAAGAAGTATGTAGAGGGGTTTGGGACAGGGATAGTATGGAATTCTTTATGCTATTATTTTTCAAGGCTACACTGACACTAGCCTACATAACACCAGTTTGAAATCCTACTTGTACCTTTTAGTCTACATAATGAGGCCTACAAAAATTAGGCATATACAAAGGAACCATGCTGCTATGAATCTATGATTTTGGGAACAATCCAAAACAATCTACCCTCAGACACACTGAATCATGAATTTGTCCTCATCCCTTCCCCTCCCCTAACAGTATCTCTTGCTGCACTGACCTATATTTTCTTAACAAAACAGCAGGGGCCTCTGAACCCAAGCTGCACCATCTCTCCCTATTTTTTTTCACAGCATTTAGGCAAGGCCTAATCAGATGAGTGCAGAGCCATCATTGATCCTACTTCTTTCCATCTTTCCCATATGAGGCCGCAATGATACCTGCAAAAACAAAGGAACTCAATTTCATAGTGTTTAATCCTCAATCGCTTCACAGTGACAATAAAGCCTCTTCATAACAGAGATAACAGAGATAATACACTGGAAATAATGAGATATCTGCTTCAACTCTGGCTTTACAGACAAATGGTGTGATTCTAGAAATCCTGCAGATTTCAGTCACTGAAACAAGCAGCACGGTATTAATTCTCCATAATTGGTTGATAAAAAAGATCATGGCAGGGCAAGAAGCTATTTGAATGGCGTAGACACATGCCACTCCTACTTGCAACACAAGTCAAGCAATAAAATACATCATCAATGTTGCATCCTTTGGGTCTTTTAGAAACTGTTACTCGTGGTTCATATAAGACGGCTGCACCCTCTAGTTGGTAAATGTCCACTCCACAACCTCTGTTAATTGTTGATCCAATCAGGTGGGATAGTGGTTGATGATGGGGACAAAGGGAGCCATGGTTGTGCCTATACAACTTCTAAGTGCTAGGTCATGTAGGCAAGTGCAAACTTTGATGTATAGCACCTGCAATCTTTAATATGATAATTTGATAACTCACTATTAAATCTGTCTCTGCTTTTCTGTATTCCCCATGTTTTCCAGCAGATAGAGGGCATTCAACATTTGCTGTGGACGTCTAAGGTCTAACTACCTACTTCTACACACACTTTATTTTTTTAATTATCATCAGTATTAATATGTCCCTCTAAATGTACATTATGTAACAGGCTGAGCACACTGAAACTATCAACTGTGGGCAGTACAATCATGAGCAATAAACAGAGTAGATCCTGGCTATCCTGGCAACACCATCAAATCCAACAAAATTAGCCATTTTTCAGTGAAGGAATGACACTGAGCAGCAATGCTTAGTTTGCTAAGACTCGGTGATGGGAGGATATGAAGGCGTGATGGTTACGAATTCTGATTTGAAAATGTAACTTTGCATGACAATGCATGTGGACACACTGAATTTATTAATCAGGCATAGCTTTCTAACAATAACAGTCTAATTCTCTGTGGTTTGACGACTCCATATTTAATCTGCAACCCATGACATTCGTGAGAGTCTGGTCACATGGTTCCACCAGGCAGCAGCAGGAATCATGATTTAGCCAACTGGCTAGTTAGATCGATTACCAATAGATAAGCAAATGCTGACAGTCACAACAACTTAAAACAGTGTTGCAGTAAATACAAGTAGCTTAATTACTCTTACAAGAACTTGCATATGAAGTTTATTCCCCGATTACTAATAGCCAACTAACGTAGCTAGCTAACCACCTACATCCAGACAATAAATGTGTAGCTATTGCCTCACTGCTTGCTTAGCTTAGCTAGCTAGCTCCCTAAAACTACCCTGTTACTAATAACAATAAGTAAACATATCCAGCTAACTCGATAATAACAAAGTTAGCTAGAACACTAGTACAAAGTGCCTGCTGTCGATTCGCTAGCGCAGGTTGATGATATTCCACGATGGGCCTAGTAGTGCTGGTCTGCAATTGCTCCATTCTTCCAGCCATGTCCCGGCGAACACAGCTAGCTTGCTAGCTAATTGGTAAACAATGTATACATATCAAACTTTTATCAAACGTAAGTGGAGAAATTAATATCACAAAACTTACCTTATTCAAGCCAAACACAAGGATCCTTTATGTAGAAATGTCAAAATTCCCCTTTCGACCAACTGGGATGAAAAACAGATGAATTCAATTTTGTCTGTCTGCCTCACTGACAACAGCCTAGCTAAGTTAGCTAGCTAGCAACAGAGATCGATTCGAGACTGGACTGGCTAAACGAGCGTTTCTTTCTGCAATACTTTAAATACTAGTAGCTAATGCACTGGATTTGCAAACTATATCTAATTATAAACCGACAGGTTCCCCTACGTGTTTACTTTGAAAGGAACAGCTATGTTCTCGGTCTTTATCAGTCCCTTCTCATTTCCTTCAAAACAACCTCTGTGTCAGCGGTCCGAGACGTCATCACAGATGTTCGCGAAGACACGCCCTTAAACCCTGCCCTCTATCAGCTGTCTGTCTGATTGGAAAATATGTATTCGACGTTATTGAACAACAATATTAAAAACGTTTGTCTGAAATGTTAGCTTTGAGAGCCCAATGTGTCGGTGTTCTCTCACTGATTTAGGCATACTCAGAAACGTGCTATAGTATACACATCTGATTCCTGACAATACGACTTGTGTCTGAACAATGTCAAATCATATTTGTCCGCAAGTTACGTTTTTGTCACTCCCTATGCGGCACCTATGATGTCTGACATCATCACTTTTCGACACAAACAACAAACAAACACTGAGTACAAGAGTTTGTGGAGTACTGAATAGATGTGTTGCTTTCTGCCAATAGTCAATATTCTCATGAAGAGAAACAGAGCAAGCAACTGGGAAACTTCCATAGCAGGCATTGTTGTCACTCACAAGCACCTCCACTTACACTGCACTAGCATAGCCATGTCAGTTTAAGACTACTGTCTATTGTCTACTGAACCACACAAATCGGTTTGATCACTTGTAAATGTATTCCAAAACGGATTTGAAAAACAAAACAGATTTGAGCATTAAGTCCTGCAATGTGAACAAACATTTTTGTAACACAGTTGCTACACTATAGCACTATAGTTATGTACTCTCTTTGTTAAAACCAACACACACACACACACACACACACACACACACACACACACACACACACACACACACACACACACACACACACACACACACACACACACACACACACACACACACACACACACACACACACACGGGTATATAAATCTACATTATTGGGATGCACTGGCAACCATGATTTGATGTGATATGCAGCAACATTTACCAATAATCTCGATCTGAACAGGCACAGATTGAAATTACTGGCCATCAGCATAAATTCGATTTGGGCCAACTTTATACTACGCGCCCTGACGTCAGCAGACGTGGGAATGAATGAAACGTCATCCTTTCGCCTGCAGATTCGGTCGTTGAACGGCGCCCGGCCTTTCTTTGCTGCATTATATTTCTCTCAAGCCCCAATTCAACAATTGATCAAATAATCTAGTCTTTATTTCTACAACCATGCACCGAAACATCCCCTTCCTTGCCGTCCCTACTTTTCTTCTGCTTATCACCGGACTGGGCTACCGAGTGGCTGCCGACGGGTTGGTGAACGAGGAGGTGAAAAGGACAGTGGATCTCAGCACGCACCTTGCTAAGATAACCTCGGAGATTCTTCTGTCAAACCATGGTGACTCCGCGGTACATAGCTTTACCCTGGCAGTAGAGTCTGAACTGGCCCCACACCTCGCATACATCGGAGCTTCGGTAAGTGATATAGTCCCTCATCACATTTGTCAGATGACTAGCTTATGTCTTGCTAGTTAGCATGAAACCTCCACCACCATGCCATGGTAAGTGAATGTCAGCAGCTAGCTTGCTAGCTAGGGACAGCTAGCCTAAATGGGTCTGACTAATCCCTGGAACGTTCCATGGACGTTCTATGCTTTGAATAAAATGTAGTTAGTTATCAGGTGTATACATATTAATTATGATGTTGACCAGAAGCTCCCGAGAGAGATGAAGAATAATGTATACATGGTGAACTTCCTTGTTAAACGGTATAACGACGTTCTAAAACTGGAAGGTTCAATTCCATTCCAGCAGTTAAACTGGCCCAACCAAAAGCAGAATGAATTTGGGTAAAACATCCCATCGATAGCGTGTCAAACAGTACCAGCTGTGCATCAAGGCAGTAATGACTACATTTTTATATTTTTATCATGCAATTACCTGTCTGTGCAAACAAACTTACATTAATACGTTGCCATTCATAAGTATGTCAACAAATCTATGCTACGGCTGGGGATATGCAACTTTAGAGAGCACTTCATGTCCTTTTTGCAAGTTTGCATGAATTCAACAGTAGCTCTTAATGTCGTTCTATGATAACATATTTTTGATTATAAAAGTCTTGTTGAAGTTTTTGAATGAGATGCAAGTGCACTTCCGCAGTGCACCTCGTTCTCTCAGTTGGAGAATGACACGTATGCGCTCAGTGAGTTACTTCCGTGTCTGAAAAGCTTCATGTATATTTGTGTATTGAGCCCCCTAAAAGACCTCTGGCCTCGAGTATTTTCAAGACTTGAAGGAAAATGTGGCCACCCAATCTCATTTTTATTCTTGTTAATAATTATAATAATTTAGTTGTGTGTATATTATGATAGACAACGCATCACCCATCTTACCAAGGGATGTGTACTGTGACTCGATAATACATATTCATTTTCTAACTGCTCAGATATGTTCATGTTTAATTAATAGATGTCTATGTAATTTATATGTCCTAAGTCCACTAGCAATCTAGTAAGTAGGCCCAATCTTAGTTGAGATTTGCAGCAGAATTAGGAGACATATAAACCAAACCGTCTTTCACAGGTGAAGGGTGATGAAGAGGAGGATGGGACTCTTGAGCTTAAGCAGACAACAATTCAGGGTCAAAGGTGAGAGGGCAATCATTTTGGGGGTGGCATAGGTGTTGATATGCCTCATTTTAGGGGACACAGCAGTAGCACAACAAACAGAGGAAAATGATGCTGTTCTTATCAACGTTCACCAAGGGGATGTTGCGTTATGAGGTGTACATTTACAGTAGATGTTCACCAATTTATTTGCAGTGGCGTTTCCCTGTTGTTTGTTTGTCCCCCTCTTCTTTTACATCTTGTCCTTTGAGCGACATCTGTTTTTACTTTTAGTTGCTTGTGTCCCCTGAGCCCTCTGATTTCCTTGCAGCGGGGTGTTCTTCAAGGTGCAGTTGCCCTCCAGTCTGGCAGGGGGAGCTAAGCTGCGGGTGAAGGTGGAGACAGTTCTGAGCCACGTCCTGAGGCCCTTCCCCACCCACATCACACAGGCTGAGAGGCAGCTGGTGGTATTCCAGGGCAACCACTACCTGTTCTCCCCTTACCCCACCCGCAGCCAGACCACCCGCGTCCGCCTCGCCTCCAAGACTGTGGAGACCTACACCAAGCTGGGCAACCCCAGCAAGAATGATGAGTTCATCGAGTATGGGCCCTTCCGTGATGTCGGCCCATTCAGTGAGGTAAAGTCTCTTGAGGGCCCTGACTGGAATTGACGAGCATTGCTTTAGGCCAGCTCAAAAGCATGTCTAGATTTACATTTGTATAAATGTTGTTTAAATATTTGTTGTGTATGGATTCTTTCAGGATGTTATGAAGATTCATTATGAGAACAATACCCCCTTCATTACCATTAGTAGCATCACTCGTATCATTGAGGTCTCTCACTGGGGCAACATTGCTGTTGAAGAGACGATTGACTTGAGGCACACAGGGGCATTCCTGAAGGGACCTTTCTCGCGTTACGACTACCAGCGCCAGTCTGACAGTGGTATCTCTTCAGTCAAGTCCTTCAAGGTGTGTTGATTTAAAACAGGATCCCTTGTTGTGTGGATATTATAGCATTTACGCCAACCTTTAAATAATGTAACGTTATAATAACTGCATCTCTTGCTGTCTCCTGCAGACTATCCTGCCTGCCTCCGCTCAGGATGTGTACTACCGGGATGAGATCGGCAATATCTCTACCTCCCACCTCCAGATTCTGGAAGATTCAGTGGAGGTAGAGGTTAGGCCCCGCTTCCCCCTGTTTGGTGGCTGGAAAACCCACTACATCATTGGCTACAATCTGCCCAGCTATGAGTACCTCTACACCCTGGGTAAGTTGCCCAGACATTACTAGTTAACCATAGATTGCTTTTGATAATAACCATATCTCATTACTTTACTGAAAGCTAATGCTAATATGCTTAAATGCTTCTGTGATTGCATTTTCTTGTCTCTCAGGTGATCAGTATGCACTGAAGATGAGGCTTGTTGACCATGTATATGATGACCAGGTCATTGACTCCCTCACTGTAAAACTCATACTGCCAGAGGGCGCAAGGTGAGGTCTGTCTGTCTGTGTGTGTCTGTGTGTGTGTGTTATGGAAATTCCTAGTTTGTTTTAATTGACGCTAATAATCCTGATCTCCTCTCAGGAACATCCACGTGGAAACCCCCTACCCCATTGACCGTATTCCAGACCAGCTGCACTACACCTACCTGGACACCTTTGGACGGCCTGTCCTGGTGGCCTCCAAGAACAACCTGGTGGAGCAGCACATCCAGGACGTGGTGGTGAGCTACTGGGCCTCACTTTGATGAGGGGGTATAGGGGAATCTGGAGCTTTTTTTTTTTAAAGGGTTATCCTGGATCTGGGGACAATGTTTTAGATGGGTTTAAAGACTGTTTGTACATTTGAGTAAATTATTTTCTGTCACCCCCCTCCCCAGGTGCATTATACATTCAATAAGATCCTGATGCTGCAGGAGCCTTTGTTGGTGGTGGGAGCTTTCTACATTCTCTTCTTCACGGTCATCATCTACGTGCGCCTGGACTTCGCTATCACAAAGGTACCATCCCAAATACATTTCAAGTTTCCCGTCCATATGGATGCTTTTCTCACCGACTTTCCTAATAGTTCACTCCAGTCTCTGCCTTGTATACACTGACTGACCCTATTCCCCTCTCTTTGTCTATCAGGATCCAGCTGCAGAGGTGCGCATGAAGGTGGCCTCCATCACAGAGCAGGTTCTGACCCTAGTGAACAAGCGTCTGGGACTGTACCGTCACATGGACGAGGTGGTGAACCGCTACAAGCAGTCACGTGACACGGGGGCCCTCAATAGCGGTCGGAAGACCCTGGAAGCAGACCACCGCACCCTCACCAACGACATCAGCTCCCTGCAGGCCCGCCTCAAAGCAGAGGGCTCTGACCTCGCAGATAAGGTGTGTAATAGGGGAGTGGGCGTATGTACCTGTGTGACTTGGAGGGTTTGCAACCGAGTGAAGAGGGTGTTTTTTTTTGGTTTGACTACAAAGCATTACGTTTAGCGCACCAGCCCAATCTAACAGGCGCATCACCGTTTCTGAACCATCCCTTGTGTGAAGAATAGTGGTAGCTGCATCATGTCATGTGTATGCTTGTCATCAGCAGGGACTGGGGAGTTTGTTAGGATCAAGAGAAAATGTAGAAATTAATAGAGTTCGTAGTGACAGCCTGATCAACACTGTGTGTAATTCATTCCTATTCAAATGAAGGACCCTCCAAATACCAGGGAATTCATTCCGAATTCACACGAACTATTATGATTGCACTCAATTTAACTTATTTAGTAATTTATTGAAGATGTTTGCATTTGTGTCAATTTTAGGACAGCCACAGCAATGGGTGTGTAGACTCTTGCAAACAAGTGTTTTTTTTAATTTATTTTTTATAATTTTTCTATAGTCTGGAGAAAATTCCAGATTTAATGTATATATTACAGGCTCTGGGACAGCAAAAGGTGAACATTATGTTTCAAAGAAGGTCTATAGGCACTATATGTATACTCACCCAGTCCTGTGTGTTGTCAGGTGGGCGAAGTGCAGAAGCTGGACGGCCAGGTGAAGGAGCTGGTGTGTCGCTCCTGTCAGGAGGCTGAGCGCC
This sequence comes from Argentina silus, assembly GCF_951799395.1. Lineage (NCBI taxonomy): Eukaryota > Metazoa > Chordata > Actinopteri > Argentiniformes > Argentinidae > Argentina > Argentina silus. The sequence continues at coordinate 2,543,048 of NC_139658.1, forward strand.
TGGTGGCTGGGAAGGTCAAGAAGGAGGCCTACATTGAGAGTGAGAAGGCCCTCGCTAGCAAGAGACAAGAGCTGGTGACCCGAATCGACAGCCTCCTGGATGCCCTGTAAACTCTATGATACACATGTTTCTGTTTGCATACATGTGTATACACACACACATGCTGCCCCAGCTACATATCTCTAGAAGATACCCTGGCCACATAAAATATATAAAAACACACACACACACCCAAAAACATAAGCTCATTCTCATTCTCCATCCTCTGAGACCCAAATGCAAAGTACACACACTCGTATAGAGTAACATGTAGGTGCATACAAACACTTGTGCCTTTGAGCCTAGCTAGAAACATGATGGCATTATGCTTTGCACCACAGTGAATGCATCACACTTTACATGGCAGTGTTTGGAGTGTATTTAGGTGGGGGGAAGAGCTCGGTTACTGTTTCTCAAAGTAAAAGAAAGTACAGCATTTTCATATTTGGAATCCTCTTGTATTGTTGTTTTGTTTTTTTCACTCTATTGAATGATTGGATGGTTAAGGAATTAGTTTTCTTATGGATAATCAAGTTATGATATCATGTCCCATCAGTCTCATGTCACCACTCACATAAACCCTGTCCCATCTGTTTCCTAAAGGGACAAGTTGTGTCATATTCTGGGTATAAAGTCTTGGAGCCCTTTTGAGTAAAGATCTTCAGTCTTCTTGTCATCCTTTTTGCACTTAGAATCTACTCTTGCTACTTGCCCCTGGCCTCTGCATATTTCTGTATATTTGAACAAAGTTGATGCTCTGAAACTGTTGACTCAAACCCTTTGGGTGAATGTCACCATGTTTAAATTCTCATTGTCCCTCTGATATTTTCTAACATTTGTATGATTTATCTTTTTGTAAATGGTCTGTTTTCTTTGATATGAGATTAGTGAATGCATGAGATTAGGCCATGTGGGTGGGGAAGGCTATGGGCAATGGAAGACATTGATAATGTATGTTAACCTCCAGTGGTAAATGAAATGGGAAAAGGATTAGGGTTAGTCCAAATTTGAAATAAAAAAATCCATTCGAAACAAACTTTCTGTGAATTACTGCACTTTTGCTCTTTGTCTGTAATCGTGTGTGTAATGATTTGTGTGCATGAACTTATCTGGAGGGTGTTTAAAGATCATTCAGTCATGAAGTTTGACTATCAAACTATTTTTACTAAAGGCTGAAAAATCCAATCAATTGGGTACACCTCTTGAAACACTTCAGGGGAGGAACATAATGTCACCACTTGAGGGGGCCCTTGCTCTGAGGATGTTTGGCTTTCCCTGGCTGCAAGCTATTCAGTCTAAGGCTGCAAGTGATGTCATTTTACCCTTAGCACAGCTAAAATGATAAGTTACTTAGTAACTTAAGGCAGCAGTGGGCTTGCAGTTCTACATTTTTGTTTCGAAACCACCTTAAAACCATCCTATTTTACAATGAGGCACTCTGCACCTCAAAAAAGTGACATTCTGTGCTGGTTCGCTGGTTCGCTCCTACGTAAACGAGATTTGCTCTCCCAGTAATTTGGTAGAAAGAGAAGTAACATCTGATCTGGGTGACCAACACGTTTAATGGGAATGGACTGTGATCAAGACAAAGAAAATCTTTGCTCATTTGTGGACCTAATAATCAGATGACATTTGCCCTCCTAAACACACTCCTCTGTGGGAATTTCCAATACACAATGTTGCATTCTGGACTGTACACCAGGCCTTGGTGAGAAATAACCCCACCTAGCAACCAATCTTCTGAAACAGTAGGGTGGCGCTCCTTAGTGGCCCTACTGTTTTTTTCCCATAATCAGAGCAGGGGACAAACAGGAGATGAGACAGGAGTCAGCCTGAGGTCACTGCTTTCCCTTTGGGGTCACAAGGGGTCATACCAGGTCATTTCCTGTGCGATAATAACAGGCCCCATTCAAGTCACCATGATAACGTTAACGTATTGTATGTACCATACAATAATCATTCTGAAAATACACAACAGAGGGAGGCAAAGACAATGTCTGTTAGCACTGATGCTCAGTGGCGGTGAAAGGCCACACAATGGCGTTTTTGTTTGTGTGTTAGTGCTTCAGTGGAGATTTGGAGCTGGGAGACCCCCTTGGCCTCTCCTTCTCACACCAAAATACTGTAGACAGAGACTGTAGCTGCAACATGTTCCCTAACGTATTTTGTATGTCAAACAAAATGGCTGAGGTAATGTAGTACTGCCTGCACATTTACTGATACCATCAAGTCAGTCATAAGTTCAACAGGAGGTAATGTTAGATATGATCGCTTCACACAGGAGATAGAGTGGGTTTTTTAAAGTATGTTTTTAGGGCATTTCTGCCTTATTGGGATAGAGACAGTAGAGATTGACAGGAAGGATGGGTGAGAGAGAGGAGGGATGACATGCAAGATATGCCAAGGGTCGGAATCAAACCTGGAACCTTGTGATTATGTGGTATGCGCATTAGTGTGCTATGCCACTAAGCGCCCTCAGGAGATAGAGTGTTTTAATGCATACTTATTGCTGGACTATGTTTGGCAAATAAGCTATTTCCACACCACAAAGGAGAGGCAGAGAATAATAGCATCTTGCATTAGCTCTTCGCAATACCACACATTCCCAACATCTGCAGCTTCAAAAGTGGCTGATGCCAAATACAGTTAGAATTTGTACAATTGATTTTATGTCTAGCACATTATATACCTGCTATATGGCGGTTACATCACTGAGGAAAACATCTATTGTCTTCTGATAGTGTGATGTACTGTATATGATTGGTTGATAGGTGGGTGGCAGAAGGTGAAGGTTTGTTATGTACTACATGTTCTTTTTGGTTCAGGCCCTGTGTGTTACTTTAGCTATAGCCTACACGGGATGTGATTACCGGTCCCTCCAGAGCTGCGGTTGAGCTGTTGGCCAAATTGGAGCAAAATACTGTTTAAACCGGAATTCATGAACAGAACTGTATCCTGATGTGGCGAACAGTGAGAGCTGAGATACACCGGTGTTGGTGTGTGTGTGGGGGTGGGGGCGGGGGGCGAGGGGCACCATGTGGTTGGGCTGTCTTAGTCTCTGTTTGGAGTTGAATATCATCTCCTTTTCCTGAAATGTTGCAGTATTATACTGAAAGTATATCTCAGTGTATCAGAATGAATATATGAGGATGTGAAATAAAAGCAGGAAGATATCTGTTTTGAACTGAGAGTCCAGAGGGCCAGGGAGCCATGTGGTGATTGATTACATTGATGCTCACCTGCAGCACCCACCCCCTAATATCTCTCTCTCTCTCTCTCTCTCTCTCTCTCTCTCTCTCTCTCTCACACACACACACACACACACACACACACACACACACACACACACACACACACACACACACACACACACACACAGAACAATATCCTACACTGAGGACCCCTTCACAGTGCATGCTCATAAATCACTCCAACAGAGAAACCACCCTCACTGTCCTCATTTCATAACGTGCAAACACACACACACACACACACACACACACACACACACACACACACACACACACACACACTCACACAAGCCCATCCAGTAGCAAATATATAAACATGTTAGATCCTCCTGACCTGAAAACAAACAGACTGAAATGATACAACAGTAGCTGTTCTGTGGGCCCACCTCTGTGCCCTGTGTCGGCCATTCCACAGTGACAGGCACGGGGCTGAGGGGCTGGGGGGCAGGGGGGCAGGGAGATGAAAGCGTCCCTGCCCGGGGCCCGTGTCCTACGCAGGTGGCAGGTGTGATCGTGGCGGGTGCAGACGTGCGAGGGCAAGGAAGAGGAACACAATGAGAGCGTTTGTGCCCCCTTGCAGCTGCAGGGGGCGGAGAGGAGCACGGCTGACAGATAGATGGACAGACGGACGAAGAAGGGGAAGGAAGGCACAGAGAGAGAGATGGAGATGGACTTCAAACGGAGGATTGTGTCGTGGGTGTGGAGAGACGCATTCTTGTCTGGGGTGGGGAAGGTGGGGTGGGGTAGGGGGGGGGGCGAGGGGAGAAGACAGACGTAAAGAAAAAATCCATATGATTTTGTCGATATTGTTGTACACACATTCACATCCGCGTCCTCTTATTCAAAGTTTGTGTCCATGTGCAGCCTGTGTGTGTGTGTGTGTGTGTGTGTGTGTGTGTGTGTGTGTGTGTGTGTGTGTGTGTGTGTGTATGTGTGTGTGTGTGTGTTTGTCTGTGTGTTTGTTAGCGTGTCTCTCCTCTGTCTCTATGGATTTGTATTGATGAGACAGTAATCCTCTTGCCCTCCTCCCCTTGTGTGTAACTGTCCACAGCTCCCACTAAGACCTGCTGATCTCTGCCACATGGCGCTCCATCAAAGCCCCACTGGTCATGCCTTTCAGGGGGAGTTTCCCCCAAAACACACCCCACTGCCTCATCTATCGCTCGGGGAAGTGAAAAGGTGGCTGAGCTAGGTCTGATGTTCCTCTACTATTGCATGTTTTTATCCATAGCACAGCCATGAGCTGTCTTAGAGAACAATAAAACCCCCAGACTCTTGCTTAGTTGAAACCATTCCATCCCTCATACACATAGACAGGCAATACACACACACACACACACACACACACACACACACACACACACACACACACACACACACACACACACACACACACACACACACACACACTTCCTTCTCTCTCTATCAGTCCTGATTAGAGTGACAGGGGCACTTCCCATTGGCTGTGAGAGTGGCCCTCTCCCTTCCAGGGCAGCCAATTTCCCCTACTCCAGAGCTGATAGGAAACTTTGATTGTCCAACGAGCTCAGGAGACAAAGAGACGTTTTCCTCTCACACTTTGTATACCCATCCATTCCATATCTGCTGTGAGATTCTCTCCTCCTCTATCCTTTCTCTGCCAACGCCATAACATTAACTCTTTGTTGTTCCCTTGGTACCGGCAACAACTGATAACAACTCATCTGCCAGGCAGGAAGTGTCACCTGGTTCCTGTGCCACCGTTTATAACCAGAGTAACCTGGCACCCTGGAAGCTTAACCCATACTCGATATGGGTCAATCCTCTCTCCTCACAACCCTCTTCTCCAAACATACACACTCACTGAGGATGTGTGAGCGGATGGGGGAGTGGGGGAGTAAAGGTGTGGGGGAGTAAAGGAAATAGGATGGTTTATACGGCAAGACAAGACGTAATGTGGATTGGGTGAGAGGGATAGGTAGCCAGAGAAATAAGAGACAAAAGTAGCGAGAGAGTGAGATCAGCTAACAGGAAACAGCTCTCTCTCTCTCTCTCTCCGCCCAGTGCTGGCCCTCCCTGCACACACTTCCTGCCAGGACTACATTCTCTTCCTGTCCAGCCATCGGGAATCCCAGCTGGAACATTCCAGCTGTGTAATGGCCTTCTCTGTATACCCCCACCCCCATCAACCCCTCTCTCTCATCTCCCTATACCTACCTATTCTCTCTCTCTCTCTCTCTCTCTCTCTCTCTCTCTCTCTCTCTCTCTCTCTCTCTCTCTCTCTCTCCTCATACACCCACCCACCCACCCACCCACAAACACACACACACACACACACACACACACACACACACACACACACACACACACACACACGTTATGCAATTGCATTTGCAGTGATCATATTCAGCTCCACGCAGGTTTCTCCTCTGACATTATTATCTTATCACCAGGGGTCGCTACATAACAGTATATTGGACCCGTTGCTGAGGCAATATGAGACAAGTAGCCGAATAAGTAGTAAACTCAAAGCCCAGGCTCATGGGGACCGTGTTTTCTCTTACGTTCACCATACAGTAAGTCACAGAAGGTCCTGCATGATGCTGATATTTTGTGACAGTGGAAAATGGTAGAAAGCCATATTAGATTAAATGGCACAGGCATAGGTATATGTATATGAATGTATGTGTGTGTACTCACGGCCAGGGTGAAAATACCAGGTTTCATGACTTTGTGTTTGACCTTTTCGGAAAGAGCTCTAATCCCGGGATATAATAGACTCTGGTGCCGATATGGAAAACTGCTGCTCAGTTATCTTGGTTGTCTAGGAGACCATCAGAGTACGGGGCCGGTGGAGATGCCTCGTTATTAAAAGGGGAGTTTGTGTATATTGGAAAACCCGATTATTTTTGTCATAAGTGTCACTCATAAATACTACATTATATTTCATACTCGATTATAAATGAAAACCTGTTTTCTATCTAATGACCTTCAAAACATTTTCTTTTGAGCACGGTCAAAACATGAATTTTAAATTATATTAAAATTATAATATTTCATGTTGGCTAGAGTTAAATGTTAAGCAAGGCAAATTCTTAGTTGTACACTCACTGTCAAAAACAAATGTATATAATAATAATAATAATAATAATAATAATAATAATAATAATAATAATTTATATAATACCTTATATCATTACGGTATTATATCACATCATAATTATTACTATGGCCTAATTATGTATGTGGTTTTAATTGTGATCATTGTTGTAGCCTTTGATATTATTATTATTATTCTCATAATTGCTGTCATTATCAGAAGACAAACATCACAACGATGTTTCAACAGTAGTCAACAATGATAGGACAGATTTTAGATTCGGTATTCAGCATTTCTGAAAGTCCAACATGCTAGGGTTACATACATACAAGAAGGCAAAGAAAATAAGGGATAACAACATATCTACCACTTCACCAACAACAACAGAGGAGACAGGCTTAATCAGTCAGATAACCATCATACCACTTCACAGTGATATATGTTTAATATAGCGTGTATTGATATGTAAAGTAAGTGTTCCAATGGCCTATCCAATAAACTCACTCAAAAACCCAATGGAGCTAATATTGGTTCCAACACGGGAGCGCGTAAAACGTGTAAATATTTCTCATTCCCTGTACTATCTTGCTCTATCAACCTGCGGGATCTCCCCCCCCGCAACCCCCCCAAATGATGCATTAGATGCATTGAATGTATTTGTTGTGCAAGTTTGAAAAGGCGGCGATAATCTGGGGGGAGAGATAAGGAACACCAATTTATTCAGCGGCACTTTGGACACCGCTTCCAGCCTCGGTCGGTGCTGACACCCCCAGCAGTTTGCTGATAACGATTAGGCCATTTATTATCTTCACAGAGAACAAAGATTGCCTAGTGCCGATGAAATATTACCCCTGGTAATAATCAGAAGAAGAAGGGCCCTGGCATCTAATGCAACAGCATGCATATATAAATAATAACGTTTCTGCCAAACGCCGTGCAGACACTACAAAAACCTTCTTGCAGAATATGTTGAGAATTTATAAGCATGATGATCGCATAATTAAAATTATGATTATAATTAGGCTATTATTATTAGACTGTATTTATTATTATTATTATTAGCCTATAAGTATTTGTATTTGCGTTTTTGTTGTATTTACTATTATTATTATTATTATTATTATTATTATTATAAGTAGTAGTAGTAGTAGTAGGCCTAGCAGTGTTATTGTTGTCATCATTCTAATTGATGATTGTATCTTTAGCCTATAACCATTGTGATTATTTCCTATTCATGTTATTGTTGTTGTTTTGCTGCTCGCTTTTTGAAACACGTTGGCTGTTCTGAGTTCTTAACATTGATTCACACTTAGGCCTAGTTATATGGAATCATCTTTAGTATAACCTATAGTCTAAAATATATTTGTTTGCTATATGTTACATAGGACAACTTGGGAAAATAATTTTGCTATATTTGTCAAATTGTAGTCAAATTGTATAGGCCTATGAATGTCGTGGATGGACAGTGCAGGACCTCCTATCTATGAGCGTGAACGTTGAGAAGCTTTATATCCATTTATTTAAAGGTAGCAAATGTGTTGTTTATTCCTTCCTTCTTTTTTTTTCTCAACACAATATCCAAATAGAAATGGTAGCACGGCTCTGATAAGCCGTTATCGCGCGCTCTAATCAGGAGCCTGCTCTTTCTGCTGACAGATCACAAGGCTCACAATGCTCATACCTTTATTGATCTCTGGACTAATTAGCATTCTAATTGCCATAACATGTGCATGTTACGAGGTTCTTAATTTAGCCTATCTTTATAGCGAATACAAATCATAATGATTGATTAATTATTATTATTAGGCCTACCATTATTAACAATAAAATCGATTGGTGGCGGTGTTAAAAGCTGTCGTCTTGTGGTAGGCCTATAGGTGCAATAAGCGTAATGATCCTACTCTCTCTTGCTCCAGATCCTATTTCTAAGTGGGCTTGATAGAGGAAAAAAGTCACCAGTCGTGGTTAGTGTGCCTTGCACACTAACCACGACATTTTGTCTTGTATAGCCTACTTTTCCACGGTCATTGAATTTCATAAAAACAGATACATTAAAACATGTTGTTTTAATTGTGTCTATTTGAACAGAAAATATGACGAAGTTACATAATTTCTTACAGTCATTCGTTTTACAAATTATAACTTTTAGGCTTCTTGCAACCCCAGCGGCTTATTGCGTCTCTCCGTCGCTTTCTCGCTTTCTTCGTTCTCTAGACCTATTTGTAAAATTGTAAAATATATGTCACCTTTTTTGACGTTGATTCCTATTAGGATATCATTATTTCGATAAGTTAATCAACTATGTAGGACTTCACAATAAAACTACTGACAAGTCCCTGGATTTTCTGTCCGTTGTGTTTACACAAGGACACAAAATAAAGGTCGTGGCTGTATTGCATTGGTGATTTTAAGCATTGAACTGAATGCAATTAATTCTGTCAGAGTTCACTTTTTCTTTCTTTTCTTTATTCGATCTCGGTTTTCTGCTCTTTTTGTGTGTGTGCACTCTAGGGGACACGAGCCCGGGATGCAGCAGCCCTCGCACCCTTGCACCTGCCTGGCTTCAGCGGCAGCGCACGAGCCCAGGTCGCGTGCAGGAGATTTTGGGGCTTTGCATGATTTAAAAGTTTGTGTTAATGTGTGGGACAGAGTAAAAAAAGAGGATGGGAGGAGGGAAGGTCGACCATGGGGTACCGTGTTTTTCTTCTTTAGCACATTAACAAGCCGAATGGGCGGGGAAGGAATTAATTAGCTGCAGGCATGCAGGCCTAACTTAGGGTTAGTAGTAGAGTAAACACGAAATCATAAGAACATGGGTAAACAGATATCTTATCGGTAGCCTAATATTAGGCCTTTAACAGACACAGGGTCACTTTTTTGTTGCATTTGTTCTCGTAGAGACATAGCCTCTTCCCTCGTTTATTTGACGCCATTAGGCCTATGCAAACATAACTTTGTGTGACAGTTACAGTCACGCATAGGCTAAACTCATATTGATTGGGGAAATGTCTCTATGGTAACTCATGCAATCGTGCACTGGAAAGACATGCCTGGAAGGTTGGTAAAAAAGTTGAACGACCCAATGAAATTGGGGCCAACTCATACTAGGCTATCCTATTGCATAATATGTGAATCCATTATTTATCACAAAGTCATAATAAACCTTGTTTTTAAATAAAGGAATGCCGGCACCTATATATCTTACGAATGAACAATGTCAGGTTGATCCCAGCTTCGTCCCAGTCCAGTCCAAAATGCACTGAGCCACGACCCGGAAGACAGGGGGACTGGTTGCACCGTTAGGTTGCGACAGCCCTGCATATGTCTGAGTTGTTTTTTCTTTTTCATTTTCAGTAGGGTATAGTAGAGACAGATAGAAAGAGAGGAGGAGGAGGAGAGAGAGAGAGAGAGAGAGAGAGAGAGAGAGAGAGCGAGAGAGAGAGAGAGAGAGAGAGAGAGAGAGAGAGAGAGAGAGAGAAAGAAAGAGGTCGCCAGACTACTGTAGCTGCCAGTTGAACACTGACAGAACACTTTGGGGAGGGAGCGACTTCGCGTTGTACCACTGGTTTTGCCTCGACAACATCTCAAAGAAACGCGGATTGATTCTGGCAGGTTACCACCCTCACCACTCTGCATATAGGGAAAAGTGCGAAAACTACGCCGTGCCAGGCAGGCGAAACAGTGACACGGGCGACTGCTTTCCATAGCCTACATATCGGACACTTTCGCAGCATTACTCCCTTGACAGAGCAGAGCTAGATTGACCCAACGTGTGATCATAAGCAATGAACAGACATCAACCTCGGAAATACAGATTCGAGCAATAGGTAAGAGGCATGCAATAGCCTATCTTTATTTTTATTTGTGCCAATTTGTGGCGCCGTGAAGCTTGTCACTGTGCTTAGGGGCGTTGAAACAATGAATGTCAGTCAATGCCTATATAATGAAGTAAGTTTTATTACCAATACCGATTCTTGCGAATGTATTGCTTATAAGATGGGCAACCTACTACGCTACGCAACTCAGTTCTCTCAGTTCCTAACTGGCAAGGCACTCAATACGCATAATAATAACATAGTAATAACAACAATATTTCAATACTGGTAAGGGTTGTTATTATATCTGTTCTATCTAAACAATTTATTATTGTTCTTTTTTTAATCAAATGTCGTTGACTGATTTATTATCACATACCCATAGGCTATATGCTAGTCAAACCAAGTCTGATTGTAATAGACTTGCATATCAGGTTTAGACCCGTGGTTAGATCGTGGTATACCTAGACAATTTGTTGGCGCTTAATGGGTCTTTTTGCGATATTATCCGATGCAATTTCACACCAAGAGGCTATTTTCATTTTTTTTTTTTTTTAAAACAATGTTAAAAAAACATCAACTAGTCTTTACAGATCTAATGCAAAGGAATTTACGAAAATAGGTCGTAATAGGCTGATGCTATATGCGTATGTATCATGTGTATTCCCCAGTATAAATAAAGGTTAAATAAATAAAATAAATAGTAAGTAGTAGGCTGCAGGCCTATAATCCGGCAGCATCGGGAAGCAAAGGACACGATGATGTTTCGAAACTGGCCGCTACAGAAGTCAGGGAATATGGTTACTCTCACATGTAAAGAAACAACTCTGTCTGGTTATAGTAGTATTATAGTCACCCTGTGGCACATTGTTGTACGTAGCATGATGGATTTCAAACTTGACCCCAATAGTAGGCTAAACGTTGCCGTCTATACCGTGCAGCAAGAGTTAAAAGAGACCTTAATCTATCTGGGCTATACGGCATGTTCTTCCTTGGAATATAAAGCCATCCTGATTATGGGGTCACGTTGCCTGGCCGTGATATAAGTCAAATTGATAGTGACAACGTATCCGATATTCACCTGTGTTTTAAAATGCATAATGACTGCAATCCCCTTTACATCACAATCACGTCACTATTACAGCGGTCGAATGGAAACAGGGGCGGGATGCTCTCTCGAGCAGGTATTTATTACCCTCTCATGAGACTGTCATCAGCTAATCAAAATTACACCTTCACTAGAAACCTAGCATGGGGCGCTTTTTCCAATCAGTATAACTTCATATGCCATGCGTGTACGTGCGCGCGCCTTGTGGCCAGCTTCAGAGAAGGATGTGGTTATTGCTTACACTCCTTGCACTAATTTAGGGCTACACTTCATCTCAAATGACGGTGTCAAGATCTACTCTATTGAGCCAAGAGGTACAGAGAACCTTCCAATAACGAACCGTTATACTATGGGTCTTGCTTTGTATTTGTTTACTTTCTAGAATTACGGACTCAGAATACAGCTAAGTTTGCCAACAATTCACATTCCAACTTATTCCAACCTCACAGTGTAAATGGATCTGCTGTAAAACAAAGTGAAAAGGCATTTCCTTTTGCAGCCTCTTCTCAGTTCCATCTTCCACGAGGATGAGCTTGTGTGCCTGCATGTGTGCTTGTGTCTATAGCCCCCAGTGCCCTGGCTCGATCTAATTACCCGTGAGTAAAGGACAATAATGCTTCAGCTGGTTTGTGTCATTCTCCTCTCCCTGGCTCTGCTTATCTTCACAAACCCCTCTGTGGCTCCCCCTCCCCCCCTCTCTCTCTTCCCCAGCCCCCACCTTTACCGTTCTCTGGATAATGATAGATGACCATGCCCAATGGGAACAAACAGGTATAAGAGAAAGCCAATCCCATTTCATAACGGCACCTGTTAATAATTGGAATGGCTTCTATAGCTCATAATCCACACTGTCATAATACGGCCGGTCAATTCCCTTGGCCTATAAGTAATGGTTTTAGGGGATATGTTGAATGTTATGAAACAGACTGCTGCAGGGCACATAGTATATTACACAGAGGAGAGAGTCTTCTTGGTTCTGGTGTGTCATTTTACTGTCTCTTATCCATTAAAACCAGTGAATGCTATAGCAGGAAGCCAATGGTACATTTCTTCCATGGAACAAATGTTTGTGCTGAGAGAGGCTTCATGCGTTGAACTCCAAGGGCTCTAGCAGTAGGATAGTATTCCCTGTGAGACAATGCTGCTATGTCCTTGAGAGAGAGAGAGAGAGGACCCCCTCCCTCCAGACCCATCCTCCCATCCTTTGTTCCAGCACAGATACAAATGGGATTAATGAAGGTATAAATTACAGAGGGGTAAATCCAGTTGAGTAATCCATTTGGCAAACATGCAAACTACAATGGGGAGGCTGCTGCTTACTGGGCCAGACCCACCTAGTCCCAGTCCCCGCACAACCCAGAGCAGCACAGCAAGCAAAGCAGCATGCACAGACAGACAGACAGACAGACAGACAGACAGACAGACAGACAGACAGACAGACAGACAGACAGGCAGACAGGCAGACAGGCAGACAGACAGAGTACAGCAGGGGTGATGTAACTCCATGTGTAACATGCATTTGGTTTAAGGTGTATATCTTTTCTTTTCTTTTTTGCAATGCGTAATGGTAATGGTCAAGAGGAGCAATTCCCTACTTTTGCTTCACATTTACAGTATATCATTTAGTAATTCAGTAAACACTATTTTCCATATAGTGACTATTTTTTCGATGACGATACATCTTACTAGAATTTCTACAGGGAACAACATCTAAGTGCATTTTGACAACATCTAAGTGCTGTGAAAAAAAATCTCTTTTACTATAGCTCAATAAATGATCATTCACAGACAGTATATTCCAAAGTAGGCTACCCTACCAATCAAGGCATGTCATGACACCGGTCATTTCTGCAGCCTGGTTTGTTTAATTTCAGGAGAATGCCTGTTATTACTTTATTAAGGCAACCCCTGGATGTGTTACATACTAATACATACATACTAATTTGTTGATTTTAGGAGTTGACAAGCACAAAGAGCGCTCATCATGTCATAGCCCCTGGTCACATGCCAATGACAAATGACACACACACACACACACACACACACACACACACACACACACACACACACACACCCTGACATGCTCATATTAAAACCCAAACCACTCCATACATAGGCCATATATATATATATATATATATATAGGCCATATATATAAATAAAGCTTCAACCTATATATATATATATACCAACCATACATAGGCCATATATATATATACATATTTGTGTGCTGAGATTTATTTAAAAAAAATGTCTGTGATGCTGTCGCGGCGTCAAAGAGGCGGCTTGTCTGGGCTCTGAGCTCCCTCCAATTATTGCCTGTCAATCACACACACACACACACGCACGCACACACACACACACACACACACATACACACACACACACACACACACACACACACACACACACACACACACACACACACACACACACACAGGCGCGCGCAATAACGCACCAACAAGTAGATAACAATGTAAATTGGTGAAATGTAAGACATTATATTGTGTCACTGGCGCTTGGCTGATACAAGTTTCGATGCATGCCACGTTTAGGACCTTTGTGTAAGCCGGTAAATCCCGGCCTACGAGTTAATCTTGTTTTTACCCCCCCACAAGATCTCACTCCAAAATGGAAGTTGAACAAGTGGTTATATGGACTAAATGCGATAATCAACCGTCCATTTAATTCTATGGGATGAGGCCAAGAGAATAAGCAACTTTTAAGCCACAACAGGTTTATATTCATCACATTATGATAAAATGATCACATTATTCCTTGAGGCCTACTTGTAATACGCCATAAGTGATTTATTATGATGCTCAGTTGCATATTGACTAGAATAAATCATAAATAGTCAGTTGGGTCGGTAAATAGTGCATTTTGGCGGAAAACCGTCTTTCAATGTATAGCCTGACTGGCGACGCTGTCTTTGTGCCTGTGGTGGTCAAGCCTGCGTGTTTTTGACAAGAGATGATTTACAGCAAGAATTAACAAAGTCCCGCTAATGGTCACCAATTGGTTTTTGTAGGTGAGGCCTCACGCCCTGTCTGCACCACTAAGTGAGAGAAGAGTCCCATTAACATGCAAACAGTGTTTGATCGCTCCCATCTCTGAGACAAAACCAGTGTTTTCACAAGAGGAATGTCGTGCCTAGTAATTAAAGACAATTAGGCGCTCACAACAATGGCCCCACTTTCGAGGTCATAAAACGGCTCCTCCTCTATTAATTCTAGAGGTGCTGAAAACTGTGTTTATTTGCATCACAGCCACATGTGAAAACCAACACTTGCAATTGCTATTGTTTTAAGCACGTTTGAATGATTGGCATAGAAGTCTTCTGCCCAATTTGCTATAATGCAAGACGTAACCACATTATATATACTCTACTGAAAGCCTATTTACTCTTTATCACAGGTGAATATAGCTTGTGTAATCAATACGCTATTTTTTTTAAATAATTGACTTTTTGACTTTTCTATTGAAGCAATGTTGGATGGACTCACTCTAATAATAAAAGACTGCACGCATATTAAATAATAGCCAACATTAGATTGTAAGCTGTTGTTTGGCTATGTAAAATACAGTGTTACAGAAATTGGCAGGGTTATATGTAATAGATTCAATTTGCCTCCATCGTTGCTGTCCGTCTCTGAGCGTTGGTAAAAAGACATTATCAGGGGGCAATTGCTCATTCAATGTGAGCTTCATGAGAGAGAAAAGATCCCCGAGAAATTACAACGCTGATTGATATGTCTTCTAGTTTTTCGGTGCTGGGAATTACTGTTTCGAATGGAAATTGAAAGAGCTGGGATACACGAGCCAATTGCAGCTAGTCCGATCTGTGATTGGCTTACAGGAGGTCACTGCTAGACCAGGGCTCCGCCCCGGCTCGGTTGATATGGAATTTACTGGCGCCAGTCGCATCAGTGTACAGCCACATTTCATTAATGAGCGTGCGCCTGGGTACCTCACAGAACAGACGTTTCAGAGATTAAAGTGTATTTGAACAGCTGATCGCAGTCATAGATCAACATTTCAACAGGTAAATTCAGAGTCAACTTTTTTTAACGGAATTAGATCGAAAATAACAACGTAGATATGCAAACAACGATGAGTAGAATATTGTGCGTTTCATCTAATAATTGTTAGTTGGATTTTAAAGTTGATGTACAGGCCTTCATTGGTGTACAATACAACATGTTATTGGGATAACATCATTCTCTTATCTGAAATCATTACCAGGAGTTATGTAAAAGGGATGTCTCCACTTTGGGCATTAAATGTAAACATTTTGTTTTGTTTCATTGCAGGTGTCAGTGATACGGATCAAGGATTCTAACTGAGGCAAACAAACTTTAAGGAGCGTCAAAAACATCACTGCTAGGCTACATAGCTTTCTAACTAACTCGGGACTGTAAACATCAAGGAGACGGATAACACAGTAGTCTACTGAAAGTTGGAGAGAAAGTTATACGTTGGAAACGTCGAGATTTTGGATAAGGAGACGGCCGATTTAGCTATGGAAGTTGCGGCCGACCAATCTCGGTGGATGGCACATCACCACGCCGTACTGAACGGCCAGCACCCAGACTCGCATCACCACAGCCTGACCCATAACTACATGGAGCCCATGGCGCCGCTATTGCCCCAGGACGAAGTGGACATGTTTTTGAACCACTTGGACTCTCAGGGGAACCCCTACTATGCCAACTCCCGGGCCAGGGTCACATACAGCCAGGCACATGGTAAGATGCACTCATCATTGTGACTAAAATGTTCATTTCAAACTATGTATTTGTAAAATCAATTTTGAAAGATCTTCAAATGTTCACATATGGCCCATCTTACCCTGATGCCATCATGTAGTGCATGTATCCATTCATATCCAGCCTGCCACTTTCAAAGTCTTTGATAATGAGGTATAGCACATACTAGCTGTAGTTAGCTGCGTAGGTCTATTATAACCATATGTGTTACGCACCGTCTTGGGTGTAAAATAACGCCATCAGCGCTCTGCAAGAAATTGCAGTGTATACTGTACATGGAAAGAGAACTCAAAGACAGATAGTTATTCTATCCTTTCATTCACCATTGATAGTCCGTGTGGAGATATATGTAGCCTAGCCTAGAGCCTATATCTATAAATATTAGCGTCATCGGCTGTTTCTGACGCGGAAAGGCATAGAATCCTGAAAAAAGAGAATTTCTAGCAAATGACAGCAAGAGGAAAGGGAAGCATGTCATTTAACCCCTCTCTGTTGGGGCAGGGGTTTCTAGAGAGGGAGAGAGACTTCCCGGATATATAATCAAAACCGCCGCAAAATTAATAATAACAATCTTTAGTCCAAGAGCTGGAACTGTGCGATGAACAGGCCACAATAGCCATTCGCAAATAACTGCTCAATCAAGGCCTTTACACCCCATTTTCTCCTCGTGAACGTTTTTTTTGTCGTCTATGTTGCTCTCGGTAAACATTTGCATCGCATAACATTTTTTTTCACATTATTTTATTTCCAGTAGCTGGTTTGGCTTCGGGCTGTGTATTAGTTTTAGAAATGTTATAGGGCTGTGAAATTATGTTCTTTTGAAGTTGATGGCCTGTAGGCCTATTTGAATAACTTTTAGAACTGAGAACCTCAATGTCAGATTTAAATACTTTTGAGTACGTACCAACAGGTGAGAATTCCTGAAATTACGCATTGTCAGAGAAGTTCATTCGTGGACATACATTGCTATCGAATAATGAAAATTAATTGTATAGCCTATGCATTTATAATTTCCAGCTCGCCTCACTGGGAGTCAAGTTTGCCGGCCACACCTCATCCACAGCCCCGGCATTCCGTGGCTGGACAGCGGGAAGGCGGCCCTCTCTGCTGCCCATCACCATAACGCATGGGCGGTCAGCCACTTCAGCAAACCCGGACTGCACCCTGCGAGCTCCGGCTACCCCTGCAGCAGTAGCTCCAGCACAGCTCCCGTGTCTTCGCTCACCCCTGCATCCCACTCCAGTCCACACCTCTACAGTTTCCCTCCCACGCCTCCTAAGGACGTGTCCCCAGACCCCGGCCCAACCTCTCCAACTTCCACCTCGACTAGAATGGACGAAAAGGAGTCCATCAAGTACCAAGTGTCGCTGACGGACGGAATGAAAATGGAGGGTTGTAGTCCACTCCGCAGTAGCCTCGCTTCGATGAATGCTCAAACTCCCGCAACGCACCACCCCATACCGACATATCCAGCATATTCCCTCCCAACACCACACGAGTACGGCGGCAGTCTCTTCCACCCCGGTAGCCTGCTGGGTGGATCCTCGTCCAGCTTTACGCCGAAGTGTAAAAGCAAAGCCCGGTCGTGTTCAGGTGAGTTTCATATGCCCAAATAATTACGTTTCGCATTAGACAAAAACATATACGTGATGTATCAGTAGGCTTACTGAATAACTTTCATTGGTACTTTTGTGAATTTAGGCGTATTTTGTCAAAATATTAACTCGGCCTGTGTCAGAGAGCTTTAAACGGC
Organism: Argentina silus; assembly: GCF_951799395.1. Taxonomy (NCBI): domain Eukaryota; kingdom Metazoa; phylum Chordata; class Actinopteri; order Argentiniformes; family Argentinidae; genus Argentina; species Argentina silus. The sequence continues at coordinate 2,560,862 of NC_139658.1, forward strand.
CATGCAATTGGCTTTATAAGGCTGACTTGGGCACATGGAATAATTAGCATATTAAACAATCGCTTATACGTGTAGACTTATAAATGCAGATTTTTTCAAGAAATACGGTGGTCCAGTGTAACGGGTATAGCTCTCTCCTCAGGTTATTTTGCCCACGCGCTCCTCTCTCCTCCCCAAACCTGTCCCAGCAGCTCTTATCTGTCCTATCACATTCGTCACCACTTGTAAACACCGTCCACTTATAAGGGTCACTTAGGTGGAATTTAACATGAAACAACTAATCAGGGTCACCGATTACAAACGCAAATATTCTGGACCAGTTTGAACATGATTAAACGCGTTTGAGGCGAGGAGAGGAGATGACTGAAGTGAAACAGTCACCAGGAGGAAAATATTGAAAGAGCGTAGGCCTACTTTGTGCAATATTTTAGACCATGAATATAAATTGAAACCCGCAATTACTTTGTTATTATCGAAAGTGTTTGGACTATGAACTAACGGCATTCAAGGAAAAGTTTATACATTTTGTAGGCCTACACAACTAGACATATTGTGGTGTTATTATGTTTTTGTTAACATTTGAACATGTATTTCATTGTGGTGGTTACTACGTTTATGTGGGCTCGCTGGCTGTTGAAAATAATATCCCACCTATGCCCTTGCTTGCTCCTTTGTGCCTCAGCTTGTTTTCTTTTAAATTTGGGCTTTATTGCGCTTAAAAATGCAGGAGTCACGACGCTCTGGCTCCTGCCATATCCTGTATACCTCTGAGTGAACAAATCACGACCTCCACCCCGCCCACTGCTCGCCCCAATACTAACAAAGCACCTTCGGGACGCGCCGTCACAGGCGACAGTCCTGCTGTTTGTGTTTTTATCATGGCCTTGGCTCAGTGTGCTGAGATGGTGAGAGGGAATCAATTTGAGTTAACCCCAGATGAGAGAATTATTATAACACTAGTTATAAAGATATCAATGACAATCAAGTCATGTAATATGCTGACATTTAAAGATTTAAATACTTTAGGCCCAGCTTACTACTGTTCATGTTAATGATAATATAATGATTGGTTATGGCAGGTTTTTGACAATATTGTTATGATTATTAATTTATATCCGTTCATGTTCTGTCAAAGCTATGCCACCTCAATGCAGATTCTGAGAGCAGTTAATCAATCCATTACCCAGCTTATCACTTGTATGCTGGAGTTGTAGTATAGGAACACATTAATCATTGCTTTTGTTCAGACAAAAGATAAATAGGCTGTGGGCTTGATGTCCAGAAAATAGACATAGAATGAGGAGCCTCATTGGTGTATAGAGATATTTGTAGAACAACACTATCATCATTTCAATTATCACTACAGTAAGGGAAGTTTCTTGTAATTCCATCACCCCATGATGTCCAATTGCCTAGCTTTTAGAAGTTACATTGAATCCAGTGATGGAAAGTAAATTAACTGACTAATTATATTAATTATTGATAAAACCACTATCCACAATGCCTTTCACTCTTATTATCTAGGGATTGTGTTATTCAACTATGTAAGGCTTATTGTTAAATGCTACGGTGACATTTACTAGAAGCTTCCCTTACAGCGCTAGAATCAGAAACACAAACATATATCACCCATGCCATTAAAAATACTCTTATCTATCAGACCCAAAGTCCAGTGCCAGTAGCTGTGATTGATTGTTGTATAAAATGCCACAATGACATTTCGGCAGTCAGCACATACCTTACAACAGTGTGGTTTCCTGTTGAACTAACCTCAAACCAGCCCTCCTCGCTTACCTACATATCTCCCTTCTCTCTCTGAAGGCAATGCCCCCCCCCCCCATTGAACTTCCTTAAATTACACATTTCTAGTGCCGTCTTTGCTGTTACACTTTCTTGATGATAGCAAGGTATCTTGCAATGCGACCCCTCCTTTGCTGGACTTGCGAGAGAGAGCGAGAGAGAAGGGAGGCAAAAGGCCTGCGTCAAACACTCAGCATACACTTCAAAAGGAGCGTTGCTATTGTCCAGAGCAGATCCCTTTCTTGCGTTTGGGTGGGACTGTGGGTGTCGCTAACATTATAATAGGAATAAAGGGCCGATGCTCTAGGGAGAGGGATACATGAATTAAACAGGACCATTTTGGCCGGTTTAGCAACGGCCCATTTGACTGAGACTGTGCATTTTAACTCGGTGAAACCTGTTAGAGGAGAGAAAAGGAACACCCACTGCTTTCATATGCAGCTGAAGATATTTAAGTAGGTGAAAAGGCCTGAGCTCTGTACACACAGAAAACGAACGTGGTTGCCTCAAAAGGGGTCACCTGGTTGTTGTTTAGAAAGACAAACAAAAACAAAGTGATTAAAATATTTGGGGAACCAATTCAAAGTGCGTATGAAGCACAACTTAAACACAGACATGGGAAACCTTTCTAACACAGAGTATGTTTGATTCTGAGCAATAGTGGGCACCTATTTGTTGACCGCAATGTTGTCAGGCACACATTTAATACTACCACCACACACTTATGTTTCTTCTCACGTGTGCCCGCTGATGAATTATGTAGCACTAATTTGATGGTGTCTCTCATTCATCTCGTTGGACACCTCTGGACACGTTTTGGCTAGATCTGGGCTTCCTACTCTGGATCAGTTTACATAGAGGTGTCTGTGTCCATGGCGATCTGCCCCACACCGAGCAGTAGGCCCACAGATGACAGTCATATGAATTGTCCTTGGCCAGTGCACCTGCACACTGATATGCACAAAGCAGCCATCTTCACATGATAACATTGACTTCATATTACAGTACTAATGAAGAGTGACCAATCATGACACTCAAGTGACCAGTCATGACACATAACACAGCTCACGACACCCTGTGTGATCTTTAAGTCATGTGGTTATTCTTGTGTTTCGATCAGTTGTAGGAACTCTCAATGGAGTGTGAACTTTTTAATTATATAAATTTCCCTTTGTCTTCCCTCCACTTGAATTCTGCTCAGAGGGGCGCGAATGTGTCAACTGCGGTGCCACCTCTACACCGCTGTGGCGGCGGGATGGGACGGGCCACTACCTGTGCAATGCCTGCGGCCTGTACCACAAGATGAACGGCCAGAACCGACCCCTCATCAAGCCTAAACGCAGACTGGTGAGTCCCAGCTCTCATCTCCCCCTCCACATTTGAGAAAGGGGGCCCAAATATGAGCACAAAGCAGTTACTGCTAGGACAATTCCAGGAAAGTTATATTTTCCCTATGATCTTCCTGGAATTGTTTGTCCCTCTCACCCCCCGGTGATCCCCTACACAGCCTGTTACAATACTACTACTATTGCCATTGTTACTGCTATCATTATTGCTGGTACTTCTGATACTGTCACTGATACCAATGCCCATGCTGCTTTAGTTATAACTGCTTGAGTGAAGGAGAAACAGCACACAAACACTTTGTCCAGTGATTCTGCACTGATAATTATGAGCAATCCCAATCTGAGCTACACTTAAATGCACCATATCCTTATCGCTGATTGTGAGATTACTTTGAATTAGTTTAATTAATTGCATGTATCATATATAGTTTATCATGTTGTTTTCATGTCTTTTCACTGTTTATTGCATCTACTTTTTTCATGAGGTTTTTTTATATCACTGTTGTATTGTTGGTTATACTATCTCCCTGATTGTAAATCAGAGCTTTGGATAGCCTATCAATGAAATAATACTAATCCTGTAATATATTTACAGTATTTAGTCCTGATGTAAAAGGGATTTCATATTATTTTATTGGAAAAACCTGTAATTTGGCATTAAAACGTTTTGGGTATATACCCTCAACATTTCCACAATGCAATTCAGATGAATTTAAACTCTGAATTCGTTATTAGCATTTTGTTAGAAAATACTTGCTGATATTTTTTTCTTAGCGATATCAGAACTTTTTTATAAAGCCTTTGGCGATGGGATTATAACATGCGCAATATAGGCACGTCACTCGCATCCACTATATATGAATACATGTATTCTAACAATCAATTCAATATAGCCTATTTGGAAGAACTAAATCATTATTATATTTAACTTAGACCTACATTTATATGTATATATACTATATAATATTTAAAATAGAACAGGTCTAAAGCTCCCACTGCCATTTGTGGTGTTCGATTGTTCAGTAACATTTAATTAATCTTACTATATAAATTGATGTTATTAAACATTGCATTTATGGACCAACTTGATTTTCAAATATTATGTTCACTTGCATAGTCTAAAATGTGTCATTGCATTCATTTTAATTCGTGGGATGGAGAGTGTTGCTGAATAAAGCGAGGGGGACATTGAGGTTTTCCATAAAGGATAGGCTCCTATTTTATGTATGAATTACTGTAGACTACATTAATTGTTTAGTTGGTTATAGTTGCCTAGTCAGTTTAGCATAGGTTGCTGTGAAAGCCTTTTGCATTTCTTTCCTTGGCCGCCTCTGCCTCCTTCTCCCGATGCGAAGTCCATTACACTTTCCATGAGTCGGTCTGTGGCCGCAGCTTTGCATTTTCAGCTCAAGTGTTTTCAGGGTTGTGTTCAAAGGGCATCCAGTTGTTTCCTATCCGGATATCTGCCCAGGCCCGATAAGGAAGCCAGGCTCCCGGGTGTTTCCGCCTTCAACAAACCCCGCTGCATTTTCTATGGCCCCGGCAGGCCAGACTTTGACATATACTGTAAAGCGATTATCACAACACTGTAGGACCCAGTTATGTGTGAAGAGAGAGAGAGAGAGAAAAACCGTGAGGGGCGGGGATAGTGGCGGTAGGGATAGGAAAATAAATGGATTTATGTTCTTGGTCTCTTGTTTGTCATGCTCGCTTGGCAGTGGCACAAGCTTTATGCGTCGGAATGCGATGTGTTTTGTTGTCCTCTAGTTGTTTGTTGTCCTCTGGGCCTGTAGTTCGTTTTTTGTACTGGTTAATTCCAAACGTCTCCATCGTTGTTTTACTCAGCATTAACACTATGATAAAAACCTGAAATTAATTCAAAGAAAAATATAAATGCTGCATACATAATGGCTGAAGGGCTATTGTATTGTCGGCCTAAATGTTTCTTATTATGTGTGAAGAATTGATCCGTAAAGGACACAAAAGCGCATTGCCAGACAGGACACCCTGGTCTTAGACGCCTTGTTCCGGATTGTTTGATTTTCTGGATCAAGGGCAAATAATGCAAAGACATGGCATAAATTATTAATGTGCCCTATCTAATTTTATTAAATGAAATATGACAGCAGTAGCCAAATAGGCTACAAGACAACGCATTTCACTAGAAACCGTTTTTGCATTGCACAAATTGGAAAATTGAATTAAGCCTGTATAAATCTGATAATATATTCAATTAAATCAATACAGAGGTGACTTCCAGTAAGCAATTGCATGTGTCTAACTGGCGCTGTCTTTGATGTTATTTGGGGATGGCGCAGAGAGGCGCGTCTATTGGAGAACACAGCACAGAATATTGTCACTCGTTATTGCGCATGCTTATAAACCTTGTTTTAAGCGCATTTTCCCGAGAAAGCTTCACGGAGACCCTAGGCCTCCGTTTTAGTTTGATTTCATGTTCATTTCAGAAATGGTATTCATGTCGGTTCACTTTTTAATTATGACCTCTGTAAATACAATGATCAAAAGTGTTGAGTGATTTGAATGGCGACATTCACAATTAATTAACGTTACGTGTTTCTTCCGTTAAGTCCGCTGCAAGACGAGCTGGCACCTGCTGCGCTAACTGTCAGACCACCACCACCACCCTTTGGAGGCGCAACGGCAATGGCGACCCGGTGTGCAACGCCTGCGGCCTTTACTACAAACTGCACAACGTAAGTAGCCTAACCGCTTACACAGAGACTGCGGGGCGAGTTGGTCAAAGGAGCGGACAGCTTGTATCGATTTAGGAGCGGTGAGAGAGAGACAGGGGACGCAAAGCCTGCTTTCTGTCAAGCAGAACCCGCCAGTCGTTTTTTTCCTTTTATTAATCCGTCTTTGTTTCAATGGGGGGCGTTACTCCCCAGAGAGGCTGGAGGGTGGGACTGTCATTCAATGTAACTGCGTCAGTTACATTGATGCGAACTTGTCTGAAAGTGGCCTTTTCAGGCCCAGCTTGGCTTCCATGTATTCTTGATGAGTGTGAGGATTCTATTTAATTTGAAGTGAGATAAATGCGCAAACTGCTCTTTCCTACATGTATCAGCTCTACATGTATCTGCTCCACAACATTGATAGCATAGCAGATTTCCCCTTTGTTTATTTCCTATAGTGTAATCATTATCATTCTACATCATTCGGAGTGAAAACAAAAGTTTCGTTATTAGAGATGACTATTCATACCACGGCATTGATACTAATACTGAATCAGTACTTTGTGATGACATGATGATTGGTTTCATATGAAGCTTATGTACAGTGTAACAAGGTCTGCCTGTCACAAGGTCTCTCCGTGGCTAACATGTCTTCCCCCCTCTTCTTCCCCCTGGCTCACCACAGGTCAACAGGCCACTCACCATGAAGAAGGAGGGCATCCAGACACGCAACCGCAAGATGTCCAGCAAGTCCAAGAGGAGCAAGCGGGCTGGAGACGGGTTCGATGAGCTGTCCAAGTGCATGCATGACAGGTCCTCTCCCTTCGGCGGAGGCCACAGCCTGGGACACATGACCCACATGGGTCACCTGCCCCCCTTCAGCCACTCTGGACACATGCTGCCCACCCCCACGCCCATCCACCCCTCCTTCGGCCACCCCCACCACTCCAGTCGCTCCCCAGTCTGGGCTGAGCCCCACTGAAGCCCCCCCCCCCCCCCCCCCCCCCCATAACCCCTCCATCGCAGGCCCACCATCACCATCACCACCACTACTGTTTGTTCTCCACACAGGGTAGGATTTCAGTGGACTGCTTGTATCTGTACAGGGGTGAATGGGGATAGACTATAATGACATGTCTTGGAAGGCGCTGTCTCTCCTGGCCTGAGAAAATGATAAAGAGGAGGATGTGTGCAGGATTCTGTCAAGTGAGACGATGAAGATGAATAGGAACGATGGAGTTGCTTGTCTCTCCCTTCAAGTGTGTGGTTGACGGAGACTCACGGGTGCGAATGGGGATGTTCATAGTCCTTTTGCCTTTTTTTACTAAGTCACTTTGGTACCCCCCCTCCCACCCTATAAAAGAAGAGACAAAAAGGAGGTCCTAGGAGAACCACTGCTTTGCTCTCCTGTACCTCCGTAGTGTACTGAGGCCCACTCCCCCATGCTCCCTCTGCCTCGCTGCCACTGTCCATGGCTGCTGCAGCCATCAGTGTAGGCATCTGAGGCATCTGAACCAGTCCGAACAAGACTACTCATACCCTACAGACTCCTTCACATGCTGGATTATACACCAACAACCTGTTCACCTGTTTTGGACAGACTTTTATGGAAAAAAAGCAAGTAAATAGAAGGTTTATAAATGCTTAATTGTTATTATTGTTGTTATAATTGATGTTATAATTATTGTTACGATAATTTATTTTCACTCTTTTATGCTTTCTTCAAAGACACATGGATATTGTTATGATTACACTTTCCTTGTTATTATGTAAAGAAAAAAACACTGACTTATCTTAGATGATGTTGTTCCTGAGCTGTATGTTTTTATCATTTTTCCATCTCACAAAATAAAGGAAATAAAGTTTTAATACTAAATTAACTGATGTGTCTGTGTCATTGAAACTGATTTCTAAACCTCTAAATGTTTATGTCCAAATGTTTATGCAAGACACGTTAAGAGACTTTAAGATAATTTTCAAGTACACCATGCTATATCCAACATATCAATATGCACACACACACACACACACACACACACACACACACACACACACACACACACACACACACACACACACACACACACACACACACACATTAGTATCTGCATATATTTTATTATTTGGGTGTCAGACTGAACTCCATCTTTAGTGAAGAGGTCTTGATTCCTGAATCTAAGTGATATCAGATGTAATGAAGCCAACTCTGTGATCCCTAAAGCGCGGTAATGGTTTTGTTCGGCTCCTCCCCTGAGTGATGTGGTGCTGTTTAGAGAAGGCCTCTTTGTGGAGCTGAGGCCCCAGGGTGCACCACTGTGACCCAGACAGCAGACTCCAAAGCCAGGGTGAGCGGAGGGCTCCAACGTCACACGCACGCACGCACACACACACACACACACACACACACACACACACACACACACACACACACACACACACACACACACACACACACACACACACACACACACACACAGGCCCAAAGACCCAAGGACAAACAGTCGTACATACAGCAGTGGCATGTAAACACTCCCTCTCTCCTTGTTCAATGCTCTGACACAAAGTTACTTCTGCACACTGTATCTACTCACACAGACATATTCAAGGTAATGTGTGAGGTATATTTCTAGTTCTTTTAGTTCCTCTCTATTTTTTCCCACTCCCCCCTGTCTCTCTGCCCTGACTTTCCCAGCATGCCCCTCTCTGTGGGCCACAGTGATTGGAGTGAGAGGAAGGACAGCAGGTCTTTAGTGGGAGAGAAAAGAGGAAGGAAAGGCAATCAGGCGACCCATGAGCAAACACGTGGGGGGCTGTTTGGACCCCTCACACACAGATGTGCTCACAGCTGAGGACTGCAGGAAACAGCCCTCAACTAACTCTCTCTCTCTCTCTCTCTCTCTCTCTCTCTAACGCTCTCTCTCTCTCTAGCTCTCTCTCTCTCTCACTTTAACCATTAAGGAAAATGGAGGAACTGAGGAAACCATCAGCAGAGCCAGCCACTAATGAGCGACCGATTAGGGCCAATTTAAGGTCATCATCACTGACCACCGAGCTGCCCTCACACACCCAGGGCAAATGGACGGCCTAAAACAGAACGGTCTGGTACCCTATCCTGAACCCCTCCACCCTGTCCTCTTTATAGAACAAAAACAGTCCTCTCCCCATGTACCACTATCAGCTTTATATCAACAGGAGGTAGAACATTATTGTGGAGCTGTAAGGGGGAGAGAATAACCTTGTGTCATCACCCCACCCAGTGTAATGTGTTTTGATACTACAGTACCCATAAAGCAATGCAGCAACTGAACTGTGAGTAGGCATATAGATGTGTTGCTGTGCTGCCCGGCTTCTCTTGGCTCTACTCCCACAGTCTGAGAGGGCCAGCCCTCCTCAATGAGGCCCTCCAGAGGGAAGGAGGAGTCCTCCCAAAAATAATACTGCTGTCTGCCAGCGTCTGAGACAGAGAGAGCTGCTCTAGCGTGCATGGGGGGACAGGGATGCTTGGTAGGGGTGACCAAGCCTCTCATCTCTCATGCATTGGGAGGGCACATGGGGCACATTTCCCTCCATTGATTGGGAAGTACTTTGAATGGTTTGTGTCCCTTACCTCCCCTATGTGGATTTACAAAACCTGTTGTCTGTGACAATTGAGTCTTCGCATACCCGCTCTCTGCTAGCACTTTGGCATGACACTGTGGTATCATTAGCCATCATAAGTGACAAGATTGATAAAAACACTGGGCATGAAATCGAAAGGAACATGACAACTTATCTTCTTTCAAACATAAACAAAAAAACGTTACATGATACATAACCATAAAACATAATATTATTACCCACCAGGGTAATAAACAGTGGCTACACAAAGACAGATGAAGAGGAAATATTTTCTTACCACATGAGTCGCAGGGTGGCCACCTACATCAGAGCCCAGAGAGGTTTATGACTCTTCAACCTGGGACTTCATGTCCCATCTGTCCCCCACCCCCCATCTCTCCCTCCCTTTACTCCTCTCCCTCTTCATCCCCCCATCCCCTCCCCTGGCTCTCTATAACACTGTCATCCTCTTCTCTCTCTTCTTCCCCTCTCCATCCCTCCCACTCCTACTCTTTCCTCCTCTCCCACTTTCACTCCCTCCATATATTTGTTTTCCCATGTAATTGAATTAGCACAATCAAAAGGTACCCCAGCCTTCCCCACACAGAGTAGAGTCAGGGAGACAGACTTGAAAGATGAAAGGAAGTGGAGTGCGGTTCACACACAGGTCTTTTAGTGTGTGTGTGTGTGTGTGTGATCGCACACGCGTGCATGTGTGTATGTGTGTGTGTGTGTGTGTGTGTGTGTGTGAGAGAGAGAGAGAGAGAGAGAGAAGATGGTAGGGTTGACTTTGCACTGAGAGGTTAGACTTTGTATATCTCAAACTATCTTTAGACAGAGCACCAAAGCGTGGAGCATGTAGTCACGCTTGGGTACAGTACATGCCATATCATTGGATGTTCAACTGGAAATGTTATCTATCATAATCCAGGACTTTGTCATGTAATAGATTGAAAGCTTACCAAGTACTAACATCCCAATCCTATAGCGTTGTTTTTCATATACAGCATACTTTTTAAAAGGCAGTGAAAAAAAGGCTGTGATTAACCTTTTCCAGCGAAGAGTTTGAGCCAAGTTAAGATGGTAATGTAACATCCTTTTCCTTAGTTTATGTTTGTCTTTGTTTCATGTTATTTCATTTATTGTTTCCTGTTTATTTTTGTGTTACTCACCTTGTCTCTCATTTCAGACACTTCACCACCTGCCCTTGTGTGTTTCCCACCTGTGTGATTGTCGACCCCACCCTGATTGGCTTCACCTGTTCCTCATCATCCTTCCCTGTGGATTTAGTCTGTGTGTTCTCCTGTCTCTGTGCCAGTTCGTCTTTGTACCTTTGTGTCATACGTCCCAGCATTTCCTAGTGTTAAGTATTCCTGTTGTTTTTTTTTAATCTCCTAGTGTGTTTCTGACTTTGCCTTTTTTGCATACCCCTTATTGGATTATCTGCCTTTTTGAACTGCCTACCTGTGTACTGAACCCTGCTTTGCCTACCCCCTTCTGGGATGATCTGCCTACCCATTGACTGCATACCTGTGTACCGTACCTTTTGGAAAGGAAAGACTATTCTTTTGATTCAAGATTTTTGTCTCCGAGTGGTGCGTTTGACTCCTTTGCCTGAGTACTCCTGCCATTACAGGTAAAACATCTAGTCATTGTGATCATGCTCTTACTAAGAGCGGTTGGTGAACTTCCTTATTTTTATACACTATAAGAAATTCATAGAAATACTGTCCCTTGACAGCACATGTTCAGGAAGAGGTGGGGTCGGTCTGTACTTAATAGCAGGGGAATAACTTGGTTCAAAGAACACCCCACAGATACTGACAAACATTCACTCACAAACACTCCTGCAAGTCTTTCAGTCAACCATAGCATATTACACACAATATAATCTGTGATGAAATGACACAATATATACTGTCACTCAGAGCAGAGGTGGCAGCAGATGCTGGCAATCACAGATGACCTACATGACCATAGTGACATCCTGAATGTCAGACTACAGTAAATCTTTTCAAAATCTCACAGAATGTCCCAAATTAGTCACCAACATGCATTAGTCATTTGTATGCATTTGTATTACACAGTTTACACAGCAGACCCAACCCCCCCTCTTCTTTCCCATCAGGCCCCACCTCATTACAGCAGCTACAGCTGCACTTAAGCTTGGCTGCGCACACATTTCTTTCCAAGCACCAATGAAAAAAAGAAAAACAGGAAGTGAGAAGTTCAGACAGGAAATACTTATGCAGTGTTATTAGGACCAATCAAGATTGAAAAAAAAATCGTACGAAGACAGTGGAAAGAGATTTTGTTATCATTGATAACAGAAATGGACACATTGAGTGCGCTTTGATTGCATTTCTAGGAATCAATGTTTTTAGTAAGAAGTGAATAGCATGAGATCCACAATGAGAGGTATGAAAGTAGAGAAGTGAAAGAGAGAATGAAAGTGAGAGAAAGTGTTTAATACGATTCAATATAGTGACTATATTTACATTTACATTTAGCAGACGTCTTTATCCGAAGCGACTTACAACAAATACATTTGTCAAAGTACTGTTATATCCATAAGAATGTTATATCCATCAGTCATCATAAGAAAAAGTAATCTATGCTTGGACCAGGGGCCATTGGCAGTCACAATGCTAGAAGAAGGAAGATTTACTTTTTTTATTATTAATTTATTTACAGTAGAGAAACTGTACAGGGGGGTAGTGGGGATGAAGAGGTCTTTAGGAGGGACAGTTAAGATGTAGCCGGAAGAGATGGGTCTTCAATCTACGGTGGAAGATAAATAGTGACTAGTGGTTAGGGGGTCAGAATGATGCTACAGCTTGTGGTTTTCTAAATGGAGTCGGCCGATGATGAAAGACGTTTGTGAAGAGCATTGAAATTCAGTGCTTGTGGTCTGTGTGTTGCTGGAGAGGCAAGTGAGCTTGTACTCCCCTATGATTGCCTTCTCTTTACCATGGTGTTGGATATCCAATAACACCAACTCTGTAGATGGAGATGTTATTGCTGTAACAACACCAGTGGATTACTCTGTTCTCTCACAATCCTTGTTGAAATGAGGACGATACAAAATCCTAACACTATTCAGCTCTCTAATCACATAAACTGGGTTCAATTCAAACTAAGACCATTTAAGAATGAGCATCAATCATCTGGCCGTTCCCGTTCTGCTTCATTCATGCGCTCTGCGCTACTGTCAAGTATGTAATCTCTCTGTGTGGAAGAAGCTGCTGTTGCAGGGTGCGGACATGCAGGACACTCCACCCTCGCCTTGATCCCTGCGAAATTAGGTCAGCCCCTCTCTCACCTGGGACAGGCAGCATTCAGGTTGTTCACCTGGGGACAGGTAGTGTTCAGATGCCATTCAGGCAGTTTTCAGGCTGCGTTAAGGCCCTCCTGTTCCTCTGTGAGGCAGACAAATTCATCCCCGCTGTCTGAGGACAAACCAACCCATTCATCCAGGCCTCCCATTTACAAACCAGGGGGCAAGTACAGTACTAATCCCTAGGAGGGCTCTGGGGAGTGGGCGTCTGGACCTGCTCTCCTCTTCCGCACCCACACAATGGTCTCCCTCCCTCTTCTCCTGCTTTCACTGGCAGGTAACAGGAGAAAGCAGAGAGGGAGGAATATATGGCACCCAGGCCCAGTGCCAGGGGTGATGGCTGGGGGACAGGACCCGGGGGGCTGCCCATGGACGGGTCCTGTGGAGACCCCAGGGGGACCACTGACCAGACAGAGGGGAAGAGTGAAGTGGAGGATAGTATACAAACCCACAGAGACCTGCTTTCTCCTGCTCAGACTAACAAGCTGTCCAGGGCTTCTATTGTGGACTCCCTTATGATTGGGAGGGCATGCTTCTCTCACTGTAGTGTGGTGTATTGAGTAACTGACACTTGCACTGTAACTGCCCTGTGCTTACTGCAGGTGTGGCCCCTTCTAAGTCATCATAGACAAAAGTCATCATGGAAAAATTCTCCAAAATAATAATAATAATATGCACATTTGAATCAGGCAAACAAAGGTATTTAGAGCATCTAGATTTGCCATTCAGCCATATCTAAACTTGTCTCTCAGAGCACAGAAGTATGTACGCTACTCATTGTGGTTCTGAATCAGGAGCCAGTCGGCTAGGCCTCATTGCAGTTCTCCTTGGTGTGTCTCTCATGCTGAAACGCTGTTCTCAGGTGAGGGCATTCCTAGACAACACTCTGCATTGTTTGACGGTGGCTCTAGTTTTTGTTGTGTTTCAGCCCTCACCAGCGTCTCGGTAAACACACACTATCTGATCCTCAGTGGGAGAAATAACTTGTGTCATGATGACGAGGGAGGGGAACCATGCGTCTCTGAGCTCTCCCAGACAAGGAACATTGTGTGCCTCCTCTGTACTATAAAGGCTCACTGTTATTCAACAACTATTAGGCACAATTCGGTTAGCAGTACAAAAAAAATAATGTTTCATCAGAGGACAAAATAAATGGCAGGATCTGAGAAACACTATTATGGAGAGAAAAAGGGAGAGAAAGAGTGAAATAAATCATATGGTATTGTTCCTGAGAGTTAACAATATAGAACTAGTGTTCCATAAAAAAAAGAGACATACATATATGTTGAAATCTCTTTCTGCCAGGTCCAGTGCTGAGCCTAACACCTCAATAGTTCAAGAGTTCAAGAGCTTTTATTTGTCATGTTTACGAAAACACTCAACACTGAGACCTTAGAAGGTATGTGTTACTTCGGGTCAACCCCTCCCTAGTGGACAGAGATCCTGCTCTCTCGCCCAGCCTCACCCTAACCCCACCAGGACAGGAAGAGACATGTGTGTACCTGCTTTCCTGACAGACGACGCCAATCTCTGGAGATAGAGATTATCAGGGCCATCACACACACACACGCACGCACGCACACACACACACACACACACACACACACACACACACACACACACACACACACAGGGTGAGGGCATATCGGGGGGGGGGGGGGGGGGGTTGAGGGAGGTGAGGCACAGCAGGTCTATCTGCTGACGATCGGTATGAGAAGCGGCTCTTCTCACTCATTGGCTCAGTGGGATGTTGCAACTCTAGCATCTAACTGGCCCTTATCTCTCCCAGGCAGACTGCACAGTTTGATATGCATCTGTCCAATTTGTCGGAAAAAAAGACACAGCAGAAAAATAACATGATGAGTCCAAAACGACTTCTCTGTGGTTTCTGCACAACATGATCATTTGCTTATGCAGAGTGTGTGTCACCTCTGTTTGCAAGAGTAGAGACACACAAAACATGGATTGGCTTATAGTGTCTTGTGCATGTGTGTCTACTGTAGCCTATGCATACTATGTGTATCTGTTGGTGTGTCTGTTTGTGTATGCTTGTGTGCGTGTGATTGCATATTTGTGAGTATGAGGGTGCAGAAGCATGCAGCTCTGAGAAGATTGTCATCATTCCATCATGGCCATCACCATGACGACCGATAAAGCCCTCTCTTCGTCAGAGCTGCGTTACATCTTGTCCATCAGCTGATGTGGCTCACAGTGCTGCTCTTCACTGTGTGGGTATGAGTGTCTATCAGGAGTACATCTGGACTGATAAGAGCAGAGAGACAGAGGCAGGAGAGAGATTCACCAGCAGGTCATAGTGCTAAAGGTTGTAAAGCAAAGCGTGGACAGTATCAGTCTGAGAGACGGAGAGGCCTACAGAATGTCAGGGACAGGCAGACTCCCTTCTCACATCAGATTACAGTCAGTAGTGCATTCAATAGAATATTGCAATACATATACACGCACACACGCACGCAGGCACACACACACACACACACACACACACACACACACACACACACACCTAGTGATGGGGGGGAAGTTCCTGCCAGTATAATATCTAGTGGTTTGGTTACATGGTTAATCACCCATGTAAAAATAAAGACAAGACTAAATTTACTGATTTAATTATTCCATTTACTTTCCTGATTAAAACATTTCTGTACTGTCACGGTCTGCTGGAGAAACAGTAAGAAACAAAAGAGAAAAATTAATTAAAAGTCAGTGATGTAAATGGCTTCATTCAATTATTGGTACAACTATCAAACAAGGGAAGGTTCAGAGTATGATAAGTATGCTGTTCAGACAGATCAAATTAGGTTTAAGAAAAAGGCTTTTATTCAGTCTGTTTGAAACTCTTTAAAAGGGAAAGAAGTCCTTCATGAAACGAGAGACAGCTTCTCCATACAAGGGAAAGTCTTTCCTAAAAGGGAAGAAAGAGCATTTTACTACACCCTACCAACCAATAGAAATGTTTGCTGGACACGAGCAGAGTCGCCCTTGAGTCACTTCCCAACAGCCCTTGATCCTGGGGTGACATCAGGGGTCACAGAGGTCAAAGTGGAGCGTGTAGGGAGGGACAGTATGGTGCAAAGAGGACTGTGGACTCAAAGGGTAAACGAAGAGAGAGAGAGAGAAAAACAGAGTGAGACAAAAGAAAAAGTGTGGAGAGAGCTTTGTGATTAGTTTCCTTGGCAGACTGACAAAACCGTGAGGAATGCAGGCGAGAGGGGAAAGAGAAGTGATCAAGAGCTTGAAAAAGGAGGGAAAAAATGAGAAGAAGGAAGAGAGGAGTGAGGACTGCTGAATAAGCCATGGTCGCAAGACCTTCTCTTGATTAATTTCCCTTCCATCTATCCACTCTCCCTTCTCCCTCCCTCTCTTTCTCTCTCTCTCTCTCTCTCTCTCTCTCTCTCTCTATTCCTCCCTCTGTCTTTACCGCCTGGCTAAGCTTCCTTAGATAGAAACACATTTTCAATCTGCTTTTACTCTGTTAGGACAGTCAGGAGTAGAGGTAGAGGGGTGGAGAGGAAGAGAGGATCAAGAGTGGAGCGGTAGAGAGGTCTATCACCGTTCACAACCCAAAACCTCTGACTGCTGCTGGAGTCATTCCAAGAGCAGAAAAAGGCTGATGACAGTTTGTCACTGTATCGGCTGCATGTGACGCCAGAGGTGAGGATGGAGTGAGAGAGACTGAAGAAGACCGATGAAGAGACAAAACATTAAATGTACTGATAGGACAAACGCCGTTTCCATTCAGTATGTCCTCTCTGATGGTCCTAGCTACAGTGCTACCCTCTGGTTTTGCCTCAGCCTGGCATTCTGTCCCTCTCTATCTCTCTATACAGGGCAGTGGCCAACCTTTGTCAGGCCCATTTCACAGTGGCTCCTCACAGTCCCATGTCCCAGGCCTAGGGCCAGTCATCACTCTAGCATTAAGTAAACCCTGCCACCTCTGCCTCATACACTCTCACACACACTCCATCACACACCACACACATACCATGGTCACACACACACACACACACACACACACACACACACACACACACACACACACACACACACACACACACACACACACACACACACACACACACATACACACACACACACACACACTCTCTCTCTCTCTCTCTCTCTCTAGTGATTAATGGACTGGGAGCTTCTGAGATGACAGCATCACTAAGACTGTGTGATAGAGCCACACACAAAAAGCAGCCTCTGTTCCCCCTTGCCCTCTCTCCAGCCATCTCTCTCTCTCTCTCCCCCCTATCTCTCTCTCCACCCCCCCCCCATCCTTCCTCTCTCCCTCCCTCCCTCTTTGTTATCACATTGTAGCTCTTGACCAATGAAACCACACCAGCTATTTAGTAGCTATTTAGTAATTATAGACATGACTGGGTGGTGCTCCCCAATCTCAGTAACAAGATATGCAATGTAAAAGTGATGTCCATTTCACAGTTATTATCACTGTGATTTGCTATAAAATGTTATGTACTTTTAGATTCACATTAGGATATATCTAATCATTGCATCTTATGTGTCGAGTTGAAGGCACCAGAGTAGCTTCTGTTGGGTTCTGCTGTGTGTTAGTCTGGACAATATACTGTAGGTTACACTCCTGGGGAATTTGGTTGCACAATATTAGTCCAGGTCATGTGTCATCACCATTAATACTGTGTTGTTTGAATGGATTTTGGCTTCAATATCTGCCCATCATGTGACAGGAGTCAGCAAGCATCCCCCCCCCCACCCCCCCACTCACCCTTCCCATCTTCTCGTGCCCGTCTCCTCCCCCCCCAGACCCCCCTCCCGCTGGCGCCTGCACGGTTAGTTAGGGGTTGCCACAGGGCATCATGTGACACACACTCTCTCTCTTACACACACACACACACACACACACACACACACACACACACACACACACACACACACACACACACACACACACACACACACACACACACACACAAACAAACAAATGTGCAGCAACCAATGTACACACCACCAGGCCCGGACTCACACACACATATCAATCTGACGTTCTAACTTCATCCATTGAGTGGCTCAGTTCTTTCATCTAGGGTGATTTTGAGGACCAACGAGAAATGCAACAATACAGTCCATTATACTGGCCGCATCAGGGGTCTATCTGTCTGTCTGCGAGTCAAAGAGCTGGGCAGACACACCTCAGGGCTAAATGTCAGCATAACGTTGGGGAACAGCACTAGTCACACAGCAAGCCTTTGAACAAACCAAACCAAATTCGTTTTCTTTTTTTGTGTTGTTTTTGGGGGATAAACTTCTGTTTGTTTATATTGGTCATGTAACTGGAAGGTCCCATCATATTTGTGTGCCTGATCTGTTAATCTCTGGTGTCTCCATCATGTCTCAGACATTTACTCAAGCGCCTGTTACATCAGTACGTAGAATTAGAGGAAAGGGGAATCTCTGTGCTTCGTATGACGTATGGATCAATGGAAAAAATGTTGTCAAAAATCATTGAAGTAAAAGCAATGCATACTGTTGGTCTCATATTTGTCTCTTCTCTATACCCACCGACCCCACCAGCCCCCCACCTACCTAACCCCCCCAACCCTCCCCATCTCTGGCGGACCTCCAACTTCTGTAACCCTAGACGACGCTGGTTCTGCCCTTTCTACAAAATTTAGGAAGCCATTAGCAACATCAAATCATTACCTCAGGGAAGGGAGGGAGGGAGAGCGAGAGAGAGAGAGCGAGAGAGCGAAAGAGCGAGAGAGAGAGAGAGAGAGAGAGATCAGGTTTCCCCTGTTTTCAGTCACTCCATTACAGTAATGTGCTGGGGCCCATTTAACTAATGCATAATAGCACATTGATACTCATATTAAACAGTATTACACACTAAATTAGTGTCTAAGACAGTGAAAACACACAAGCATGTACATGCATGTACACACATGCGCACACCCACACTCACACTCAACAACCTCCAAAGATCTGATTTCATGCTCCTATCAACACCGCTGACCACTGACCAAAACCTCTCATGATGTAGCCTACCTATAAAGGCTATGTATCTACTATTAGAAACAAAATGAACTACCATACCATCAAAACCATATAGTAACCTACTTTCAGATAATAAAAAAAAAAGCCAAACACTGTATGAAAACAAGCCAGGCAAACATAGACTTCTTTCTATTTTAATGCCTCTCCTACCCCCTTCTTCCTGCTCCTCTCTCCTACCCCCTTTCTCCTTCTTTCTATGCCATTCTCTCTCTTGTTACTGCACTGTCACCCCAACACTAATCCAGTTGAAATGTAAACAGACTTAGGTCTTCATTCCACACTTAAACCGTATCAAATGTATCAAAGCCGGGGCTCTGTGGCGTCCCTGGCTACAGAGGGGTCAGACTGGGGCTACGCCAAGCCACACACCCAACTCAATTAGCCTGAGAGCCAGTTAGTCTGTCTGACCAACTGAAAGTGTGTGTGTGTGTGTGTGTGTGTGTGTGTGTGTGTGTGTGTGTGTGTGTGTGTGTGTGTGTGTGTGTGTGTGCGTGTGTATGCGTGCGTGTGCACATGTGTGTGTGTGTTGTAAGTGTGTGTGTGAGTGAGTGAGTGTATGTGTGAGTGTAAGATCAGCGTGTGTAATTTTGTGTGAATGCATGTGTGTGTTAGAATGTACATGGTAGTGTGTACTGAGTTAATAGGTCATGTCACGGTTATAAGGAGCATGAGTATGTCTTTGTGTGTGTGTATGTGTGTGTATTGTGTGTGTGTGTGTGTTTGTGTGTGTGTGTGTGTGATTAACCATGTAACCAAACCACTATGTATTATACTGGCAGGGAGCTCCCCCATCACTCGAGAGAGTGTGTGTGTGTGTGTGTGTGTGTGTGTGTGTGTGTGTGTTTGTGTGTGCGTATGTGTGTATGTGTGTGTGTGTGTGTAAAAGAGAGAGAGAGACAGAGACATAGACAACACCAACAAACACAGAGTGAGAAATGTGAAAGGTTGTCTGCAGGCAATAATACAGTCAGTGTTTATGGTAACATTAGTTTTCTCTGATGTTATGAAAACTTCCTCAAAGACCCCTCTTTGACTCCTAGAGAGCTGACTGCCTCCTCCTCACCCAACTACAGAAGAAAACAGAGGCAACATCACAACAGTCAGGACAATGCTCTCTTAGACTACAGGCCCCTTCAGGCACATTTTACAATCTATATTACACAAGTGTTTACTACTGTCCTGTATCCCATTACATAAACATAAACAAACCACAGATTCATCCAAGGCCAAGGAGACATCATACTGTAGCCATGTGTATCAAATGGAAAACCCCTAAATGTCACTTTTATTTCCCATGGGAACAAAGATAGCCTTATTTCACATTGGGTGTTCTGTAGGTGTTTTACCTCACACACAGCCTGTGACTCCTCTTATGATGTTTTGGTGCGTCTATGGGTATTATTGGTGTGTGGGAATGGACCTCTGCCATATCTCTCATTGACTGACTAAACTGTCCTATCAGTGCAGGGGCATCCCAAGAGACCTGTATTACAAAATACTCCCATCTACCTCCCCAAGAGCCAACCTCATCATCCCCAATCAATCCTCATTTCCCACTGGCCCAGCCAAAACAAGTGTAGCCAAAGAACAGTTAAACAGACCAGCCCAACCAACCCAGTTCAGCCTTAACTCCACCCCTCCAGACTAGGCCAATGAATCAGACTCCAATTCCCCAACCCCCAACCATCAGGGGTAATTTGGCTTCAATCAAGCAATCAGTATCATCAGGGTCATTCAGATGTTTTGGGGGTGCTCACTCTCCCTCAGGCCTTTATTGAATGGTACCCCCCCAATCCCAAGCCCATCACTCTTATTCAGGCACTAAAGTGTCAATATGGCCCTGATATGGGAACAGTGTCTTATCTGATCCCTCAGGACTCCCCAGAGGGGCATCCTAGCCAAGCCAAGCCAAGCCACACTAGTCTCTACAGGCCTGGCTCTGTATACATACACCACACCCATAACCTGTAACCCCTAACCCCTAACCCCCAGCCCCAACCCCAAACATTCCCCTAGTCAGGTAGTAACACCCACTGTCCCATAACAAAAAAATACCTCACATTTGAATGTATTATTCATTGGATTACTTGCTTACATTCTAAACTGTAGCAGGCACTGTATTGGTGTGGTTGCAAAGGTGAGTGTGACTGGTCTGAGTTTGTGTGCTTGTGTATGCTTTTGTGTGTGTGTGTGTGTGTGTGTGTGTGTGTGTGTGTGTGTGTGTGCTTGTGTGTGTGTGTATATATGTTTGTGTGTGCATGTTTTGTGTATGCGAGGGAGTGTGTCTATGAGCGTGCACGTGTGTGTGTGTGTGTTTGTGACATTGTGTAGGTGTGCTGACTCACTCCCGCAACCCCTCCATCAGGAGGAAGGTACCTTAGCCCCTAATCATCCTGTGACTCGTCCATCAGACACAGATTCAATTGGGGGCTTTAATTAATAATTATGTTTATCAAGGGGACATCAGGCGCTAGGGCGGGGGACAGGAGACTGTCACTGTAATTGGGAAGGCCTGATTAAGCTCCAGAGGAAGCTTTTAAGCCAGCAAGGTTATCAGTAGACCTACCTGTGCCTGTCATCTCCCTAGCATAGGCACTCATTCTCTCTCCTCTGTGACCACTTTCTCTTTATCCGTTCTGGCCTGTCACTCTCCCTCTCCTTCTCCCTGTTTCCACCTCTGTCATTCCCTCTCGTCTTGCATACTTTCTTTCCTTTATTACCCTTCATGAGGTGTCAGTTTTTAAATATATATTCATATTTCTGATGACGTCTTTGCTCTGTACCATCTATATCCCCATTTAAAAAGTTGAACTTAAAATAAATAATAATGTTTTAAACATAAATATCTTTTTTCATTACATTGCTAACCACTGTTTGGCTGAAAGGCAGCATTTCTTCATGCCTCTAGCCTGGCTCAGAGTATTGCAGAGTGAGGGTCAGTACTCAGTGTTGGACAGCTCCTGTCGGGGCTGATGTGAATGGAGATGTATTGATTCTAGCAGGCTGAGCTGCAGGTACTAATGCAGTTACACACACTGTTCTGTACTAGGCCTGGCGTTTTCCCCTCTTAATTATAGCTTTACCATAACAGATCTATACCTCCCTCCATGCCCCCCCCCCCCCCCCCCTCTCTTCAGCCTCTACCTTCCCCTCTCCATCAGTTTCCCAATCTCTACATCTACCCCCACTCTCTCTCCCTCTCCCTCCCCCTGTCTCTGTTCCACTCCCTCTCCTATCCCTCTGCCCTCCCCAGGGTATTGTTCGTAACGGCACTGAGTGTCAGTCTGGTGTTGGCTGTGCTGGAAGGTTCTGTATTCCTGATGGGACTAGAAGTGTCCTGTACCAATCTCCTACACCATTGGTCCATTTGAATCATTTTGAATGTACACCATTGGACCAATGGTGTAGGCGATTGGTACAGGACACTTCTACCACTATATACACCACCAAACACACAACCTTTTTAAATACAAAACTCACATGCACAGCATAATCCCTCACCAAGGTCATTACAAAACAGAGACGTGGATAATTACAATGCAAGCAAAGTAAAAACAAAAAGGCCTAATGTAGAATCCTACTCTGGGCCAGGAAATCCAAAAACATTCCACCAATTTACAGAGAGGGCGCTAATATACAGTATTTCAGGATTTCTCAGGACTTTTATTCAACCCAACATTTTATGTGTGGTCTGTTTGGTTAACATACAAATGGAATGGACCAATGTAATGACAAAGAGCAGGATGGTGAGAGGAGGGGTGTTCTTTCTCTCCACTGACCTCCAAAAGAGAGGGGCACTGCACTCGCTCTCAGAGAATGGAGAGATTGATTTAGGGATAAAGCTAAAAGGAAAAAGGAGGGCGAGGAGATGAAACAGTGTTTTCTTTTATTGTCATGTGAATTACTGCCTCAGCCAGATCAAACAGCGTTATTGTTAGTGCTAAACTAAAATGTGTCATCCCTCTCTCCCTCCCTCTCCATCTCCCACTTTCTTGGTATCTCTGTTCTCTGATCTCTTTGGAATATCCTAGCCTCTCCAACTCCAAATGTCTCTCTTTTTCTCCTTCTATATCTAGCCTCAGTCTCAAACTGCAAGTCTGTCTGTCTGTCTGTCTGTATGTCTGTCTGTCTGTTTATGTGTCTGTGTGTGTGTGTGTGTCTCTCTCTCTCTCTCTTTCTCTCTCTCTCTCTCAGCTCAAGGCAAATCTTTTGATGCCTCACCAGGACATAGAAATGAAAAACAAAATATTGTCAATATAGTGAAATCTCTTTGTATTTTTCTGAACCAAAGTACTTTGTCATTTAATGTTGTTGATCAAAGTATCCAATAACAGAACATACAGCTGAGAGAGAGAGCTAGAGGCTGGAGGGTGTGGTAGAGAGAGAGAGAGCTGTAGATGTAAATCACATGAGTACACCCTTAAAAACTTCAGCTGGGCCTGCCGAACTTCACCCTGACACTGACCCTGACCCTGACCCTAAGTGCTCAATGATGTAATGGAGGGCCAGAGAGGAGAGAGAGAGAGAGGGAGGGAGGGAGAGTGAGGAGAGAGCTAAGACAAGCACATACATACCACTCTCTATGAATGACTATAATTCATAATGATATGTTATTCACAGGATGTATCGTTTTTCGTGCACTCTTTAGGGACGCTTTTTCACTCGGTTTCTAAAAGCACAACAAGCAGCAAATAATTATTGAGCAGGTGAAGAAAAAATGTGATCCCTTTTATTTGAGAGGAATTCACTCTATTACTTGTCTATGTGTAGCTGATAACAACAAACCAAGGGTTGATACCGGGCCAAGGCACATAATGTTTCCAACACTTTCAATTGAAGACAGTAAATATTCTCCATCATGCTGTTAGCCCCCCCCCCCCCCCCCCACCCACCACCCCCCACCCCCCACCCCCTGCCCCCCTCCTCCATGCAGTCCCAGTGGTGTGTAGTGGTCTTAAGTGGTTGGACCACTGAGTCCTGTCCTGTCCCGCGGGCCATCCGTTGGCCGGTTCCTAATCCGGTTAGAGGAGGGGGTCTGGAGTTTCCCGTCTTGGCTAAGCAGGCTGTGTTAAATGAGGTTTTTACTTGCCCCGGGGAGCCAAGTGTAATGGACCTTATTAACTGTGTACATGAATAATAAGAGGGGAGAATCAGGGGGGAGTGGGGGATATACTCATGAAAAAAGGTGGGACAACGTCACTGATGGTAAACTGATCAATCAATCAATCAATCAATCAGTCAATTAAACAAACTGGCTCTGATTTAGTCATGGGAAGTAACATTTACACTCAAACTCACCATGACTCACCAGAATAGGCCACACAACATCAATAATATATTACATATAGATGCCAGCATTCCAATAACCAACACCAACACAAAGGCTTTCTGTATGTCCCTCTGTTTCTGCCTCTCTCTCAGGACACTATTGTGTGCAATAATGTATTTATAAACCATATCCACTGTGGGTCAGAGAACCCTTAAGTACAGTTAGAAAATGGCTCCATCTCTGCAAACACACTCATACACACAAATGTCCCTCCATTCCACACTCTCACTATGGGTCTCTGGGATGGGCAGTGGACCCAAGGGGGATGAGGTAACACACACACAACACACACACACACACACACACACACACACACACACACACACACACACACACACACACACACACACACACACACACACAATGTCCTCCTGTGTGTGACTGTAGGAGTGTAGTGCCATTCAGGGCTCTGTTCTGTCCATCATGGCTGTCAATCTCTGGCCATTTCTCATTGCTTTTTTCCAGACCTCGACCCACCTTTTAAGGCCCGGGATATTTGGTAGAGCCAGTTGCCACGGAAACCATCCAGATGTTGGCCCCTGATTAGCTGGCGACGGCCAAATGAAATCAGAAGAGGTGATAAGATCGGGGGGCGTCAGGGACTGGGAGAAGGGTGGCCGCAAGCAAGAGAGAGAGAGGGTTTGGGGGGGTGGAGAGAAGAGAGCAAAAGGGAGGAGAAGGAGAGGGAGGGGAGGAAGACACACACACACACACACACACACACACACACACACACACACACACACACACACACACACACAACACTTCTGATGCAATTCATCTATTTTAGCATTTAAATAATCTATTTTCACTCCCAAGCAATCTTTCTTTATTCACACAACTATAATGATGTAGGCACTCAAAACATGAAAATGGAACAAATCTTTCATTCATTCAAAACCAAACAATCCATTCTCTTTATATTTTTGAAGTGAGGATGTGTCCTGCCCATTCATGGAGGATGACAATAGAGCCTCCAACTGTTTCTCTGGGAGAAAGAAAAACACACTATATCATACAGTTCCCACAGAGAGGCTTACATTAAATGACCTATATGGCTCCACATTCAGTGTTAACACAATTATTCAGTGACTTTCTCTTCCCTTGAAATGACCTTGTAGGTGATACAAGGCTTGGGAACTGCAAAGAGAATCCAAATCCCCAATACTTACACCTTGCCTTGCCTGTAGTTTTTAAAGTAGTCCTCTGAGCACTTCTCTCCTACCTGTCCTGTCCCACATGTATCTAATCATGTAGTCATTGACTCGGCTATTTCCTGTCAGACTCCACAATGAAATTACATTACAACATCCCTCTAGCTCCTCATCCAAAGTGACCCCCAACTGATAAGGGTGCTAACTGGGTAAAGAGTGGAGCACTTCCCTGTCCATTGAGGTAGGGAGAGGGACGCAGTGAGCCTAGCCCTGCCCGGCTCTCTCCATTTTCCAATAAACTCCAGCAATCAGATCAGTGCTGCTTTAAATGGGGGACTTGATGGCAGCAGCCTGCATTAGCCGCTGGTGTTCTCCCAATCCGATTAGTCAGAGACAGTGACAGTTTCCAGCCAAAGAGGCAGGTAATACACACACACACACACACACACACACACACACACACACACACACACACACACACACACACACACACACACAAAGCAAAACACATGGGGCTCGCGCATGGACACACAGACACACAGATACACACCCACACCCACATCCACACACACACACACACCCATACCCATACCCACACCCACACCCACACACACACTCTCACTCTCACACACACACACACACACACACACACACACACACACACACACACACACACACACACACACACACACACACACACACACACACACACACAGGACCTCTTGTGGCCATTTGTGGTGCTAATTGGATAGTCCAAGGCAGATGTCGTTATTGTTGAGCAGTCAGGCACTTGATGTTTCCAAGTAGTAGGGGCAGTCATTTGAGCCTATTAGCAGCTCTTACAGGAGCAAAGGTCAGAACTGTATGTGTGTGAGGAAGTGTCCATTTGTGAATCTATATCCAGAAGATGAATTTGTAAAACCTGTGTACAAAAATATATTTGTTCACTGTACATTTAGACAATGGACCTATTATTTTAGTCCCTTTACCAATGTTTTATGACTAATCCAAGTATTTACGCATGATTAGATTTAGGTACACAATAAAGTACCATTAAAATGGTTGTCATACCTTGAATATTTAAAAGCATCTTTCTTACAAGCCAACCCCTCCTTACAAGCCAACCCCTCCTTAAGGTAAACAGTAAACAATCATGGCTAGGTAATGTAGGCAAAGGGACCAAGAGAGATTCAGAGTGTGGTCTGTATCAGTCAGAGGGCCAGACAGGAGGAGCGAGGCTGTGCTTAACAGATTCAGACAGTCAGTGAAGCCCAGCACCTGTAATGTGAAAGCCCAAAAGAGAGAGAGAGAGAGAGAGGGAGAGAGAGAGAGAGAGAGAGTCTCAGGTTACCAGAGAGGGTCTAGTGCAGCAGGCCCAACTTCACAGAGAGAGATGCCGAAAAAAGATACAGTAGAGAGGGATAGGGCAGGTTAACACTGTACTGGTACAGAGGGGCAGGGGGAGAAGGATATACTGTAGGGCAGCATTAAATGCACATAAACCATTCAACTGGGAGAAAATCATTTTGATTGAGGGTTTCATTTGTTTTTTTAAACTGTAACTGTTTTTATCAGCCTTCCATATTCCTGTACTGGTACATGTGTTACTTTACCATAACTCTTAAAGGTGATAAAACAGACCACTGAGTTTTGTGTGACACGTCCGAGCCATGCTGTGCAGTACTTAGGATACCTGACGCTCTCTGATCCTTCTGCTGACGAAACCCCCTGAATCAGGTAGTTAATTTACCCAGATAAACCCCTCTCATCTCCACTGAGGTAGATTACTGTTCTAGCTGCAGTTTCATCTTTTGATCTTTCTGCTGCTGTGTTGGTTCATTTGCATGTGTCAGAGATACAGCTTTATTTAGGGAGTTTATTAATCTGAACAGGAGGGATTCTGGATGCTAAAACCTGAGCCAGATTAGCACTGACCCCCTGGATCTCTCTTCTACTCTCTCGCTCTCTCTTTCTCCTCACACACACACACACACACACACACACATACACACACACACACACACACACACACACACACACACACACACACACACACACACACACACACACACACACACACACACACACGCACAAACATAAACACAAACACTCGTTCATCCCTTCCCCTCACTGTCAATAATACTACAGCCCTTTTAGTCCTTGCTTAGCCCTTGGTCTGTCATTTCCTCATCTCTCCCCCTCTCCCCCTTAGCTCCCTCGTTCCCCAGATGTGGTCGATGTGGACGTGTACTTTGTCCAGATCAGCCGTGAGATGAGATGAGAGGAAGTGGGAGGTATTGTTCTTCCTGTGGCGCTAAGCCCCTGGCGATTACCCTGTCAGAGGCAAGAACTCAGCCACGGCGCCGACTGCCACAGCCCAACGCTAAATCCCAACTGATCGCAAAAGAGGACGATTTTACACTTTAGATTCCTCCCATCTCTTAATTCAGGCGATGCAGAGAGGATCTTCGACTCTCCCTCATCTTATCCACAGCAGCTATCCCGCTCTGCTAGTGGCGTCAACCCCTAAGCTTGCACTGCAGGGATAATACTCAACGCCTTGTCAGGCCAGATCACTGTGATTTTACAATGCAGCCCAAGAGAGGGGCCCATGTAGCCAACAGCTAGGCGCACACAGATGCCCAACCAACCAACTACCCCTGCACTGTGGGAATTCAACACCAGCTCTGTAACCTAAAGTATAAACATGCACAACTAAGACACAGCCTAACAACAATCTTATGCACAAATCCTGATATGTGCATCTACAGAATCTAACTTAGACATAGGAATGCTACATTCACCTCTCTCACTCTCTTTCAGTCTGTCAATCAGCAGTATGATCTCTCAATGACTGATTTGAACTTCTCCATCTGTTTATCTGATCTGCTTTCTCAGAAACACTCCATCGCAACACTTCTGCACATTTCTCCTAAGTTCACCAAGGTTTTTTTTAAAAATGTTTTTAGCAAGATCATTAAGAGGATGTGGTATGGGCGACACCTTACTTGGGGTGAGGCGTGCGTGCGTGCGCACATGCTAATGTGAGAGTGGGTGCATGTTCAGGTTTGTCTGTGTGTGTGACAGGAATGTTGTCCTCTTTCAAAATGATACCTTATTCCTCTGTTTCATAGCACAGTAACCCAAAGAGTACACAAGATTGCAACAGATATCAGAAAAAGAGAGAGAGAGAGAGAAAAATAGAGAGAGAGATAGAAAATAAGCAAAAAGAATGAATGATGGGGGAAAATAGAGGTGAAAGGATGAAGAGTCAGAGAGAGGGAGAGAGAGAGAGAGAGAGAGAGAGAGAGAGAGAGAGGAGTAGAAGGACAGAGCCATCCTCACTGTGTCCAGCTGCATAATGACATCCCTCTGGCTCTCCCTGCTCTCAGACTCCAAATGATTTCCTGTTTTGGCTTGATAATCATATACGGCCATGCTAGTATATCACTACCTCCCTCTCCTCTCCTTTAGTTTTACGACTGACAGCTTAAAATAAAGTACTCTCTAAATCTCAACCAGTAATAAAGCTGCTAAAACCAATGTTCATCCATGATGCTGGGTTTTTTCAGCCTGTCACAAATTTGTAATTTTATGATGTCAAGTTTGGCTATGATTCAGTGTTCATAGTAACTTATTCTGAAGTGTCAGTTCTCGATCCAGCCTTAATACTTGACGCACAGTATTCAATTCGGTGACTGCACTGTACTATCTCTTTACTTACACACACACACACACACACACACACACACACACACACACACACACACACACACACACACACACACACACACACACACACACACACACACAAACACACACCGCTCTCTCTCCGCATGACCACATTCCAGTAAAGGGCGATCGTGAATCTCGCCCTGGAATCTGAGCCTTGAGCTGGTGAGGCGGCCTGTGGCAGCACTCCCCCTATCCCCCATAAAGTGAGCCCTGGGTGGGCAGGAGAGCCCAGTGCGGCCCCTGACCTCCATCCATCAATCCATCAGCCAGGGGGGAGTAGGCCTACTCTACTCTCCACACTGCTCAGCCAGCCATAAATCAGCCTTCCAGGACTCAGCACCATCCTATATACGACCCCAGCACCACCTAACCCACCCTCAGGCCCGCAGGTGTCGCAACATGTTCTATAGCTCCAACCACACACTCCCAGGTATCAAATACTTTAACTGTTATAAAACAGGCTATCCACACTGCCACCTCAAATCATACCACCTTAGATTTATACCACTG
The DNA here is from genome assembly GCF_951799395.1 of Argentina silus. NCBI lineage: Eukaryota > Metazoa > Chordata > Actinopteri > Argentiniformes > Argentinidae > Argentina > Argentina silus. The sequence goes on from NC_139658.1 coordinate 2,590,414, forward strand.
TATCAGCCATAGGAATTAGCACAGAATTCTATCTGCTATCTATCTAGTTAATCCTGACTGTCATCCACTTCTTGCTATCATGTTCCAAACAATCATAACTCAGATCTGATAGTATCCCATTTGGACTTGTTAACACCATATGAATAATCACAACATTCTAACTATCCTAATGGTTCTAATCATATAATACACATTTAACTCAATATGACTTTTCACTATAAAACTCAGTGCCTCTATTCTTCTTCAGCCCAGCTCATCTCCACTCACAATCAGTCTGTTAGGTCAGACAAACACAGACATAGGGACCACCATTAGGTCAGAGGCCAAAGTCTGAGAGTCACAGAGGTGGACACTGCCCCTATCCCACACAGGCATACACAGATACATATGCAGACATCCACACATATATCCACTCCCATACAGTAATGCAGACACACAGACGGTATGCGTCTGACAGTCAAGTGGGTGTATGCAGAGTAGTACTTGTTCAGCAACATTAACATTTGAACATACATTCAGACACACAAGGACACATGCACGCGCGTACGTACGCACATACGACAGTCCGACAGACTCCGTTTCTCTCAGGGGTGGGACTGTGGGAACCGTGCTGTCACTTCCTGTGCCCGCGGGCCTTAGCCAATCGTCATCAGATAAGAACCACCACTCTGCCAATGAGAGCCGGGCCTCAGTTCACATGACAGGGCAACGACTGCGATAAGGACATAACTTGCCAGGGGAAATGTCTTGATCTCAATTGGGACCCCCCCCCTTCCCCCAACCTAACCCAACCCCACCCTCCCTTCCCACCAAAATAGTTGTTTGGAGACAAGGTTTCTTTTTGTATTTTCCTCGATAATTACTCCCTCTTTCATCTGCCCCCCTGTTCCCCTTGACCCCTGCTCTGGGGTCAGTGGCCAGGATATCCCACTCTCCTCTCCTCCATAATGTGCCTTTTAGGGTAGATGAAGAGGGGCATTCACGCCACTGCAGACAGGAGCGTAGAGAGGAGAGTAATCACTCCATCACAGCCTGCCCCCGTCTGTCCCGGCCCCAGCCCGAAACACCCAAACAGCCAGCCTCACCACCAACATCAAAGACCTAAGCAGACCTCAGCTCAGCAGCACAGAGGAGGCCTGTGTCAGAGCCTATGTACAGGCCCTGTGATACACCCTGTGGAGAGGACTGAGGCATTTGTCATCCCAAGCCCTTGGTTTCTGTGTTACCATACTCGAACCATATTCAATGAGCGCACACACACCAGCAGACTGCTGTAGAATGTTGTGAGGTTGAGTGAAGATGGACACACACACACACACACACGCGCGCACACACACACACACACATGCATGCACGCTCTGCATGCACATACCCACACACGCTCTGCATGCACACACGCACGCACGCACACACACACACACACACATATACACTTACAGTAACACGCCATACAGAGAGATTACGGTCTTCAGCCAGCATGTGAATGAACAGGGTTGGGTTAGGGTTCCTCTACAATGACTCATTAAGGAAGTGTGTGGATTTTTAAGGAACTTTCCAATACTCATAGTAACATCCCCTCAAACCATTATCATTGTTTTAGAGAAGCCACATTACTTGGCACGAGAAATGTGCAGAAATGAAGGTATGATGTAACGCTACATACATAACAACAAACAGGAGTGCTATTAAGACTAGTTCAATGCGGTTGAGAAACATCTCTTTTATCATTCTCCAGCAGTGAGTCTATGTTATCTCACAGGGGAGAACTTCAAGCTGAAGACAGACTACACATCCAATTTGAAAAGCAAGAGCTATCAAAAGAATGACTGGAATTCTGCCAGCCAAACATTGTCAAAGGAACACACACACACACACACACACACACACACACACACACACACACACACACACACACACACACACACACACACACACACACACACACACACACACACACACAGATCACATTCTAATTTCTAATGTAAATTGGGGTTGACACAGAAAACTCTCTAAACCAAAGAACGATGAGAAACAGAAACAGTATTTGAACACAGGCAGACCTAAAATCTGAGGTTGAATATGTAAAAAGCTGGGCATAGTTTAATTTCACCAACATAACCAACCACATCAGATCGGGGCACAGCAGAGCAGAGCAGAGCAGAGCAGAGCAGAGCAGGGCAGAGCAGAGCAGAGCAGGGCAGAGCAGAGCAGAGCAGAGCAGAGCAGAGCTGAGCTGAGCTGAGCCTTGAATACTGCTCAGTCTGGAGCTTCTAGAGCCTGTAGAGTTCCGTTCTCTGATCAATAGCTGGATTAATTGCTGAAAGGGTGGGGGGAGGAGGGAGGGTCGTCACAGCCTCGGGCAGAGGAGGGTTTGAGTGTGTGTGTGTGTGTGTGTGTGTGTGTGTGGGGGGGGGGGGGGGGGGGTATGGTGCTGACAGGCAGGGAAAGCTGGAGGGATTTAAATGGCGAGGGAGGGAAGCGGTGCTAGAGCCCACCCCCACCCTGGGTCACCTGGCAGTGCACGGGGCGGCGAGTCGTCAGATTAGGATCTGAGAACGGGAGATAACGAGTTTATTGCCCCCTGGACGGGGCTGCTGGAGCCAGGGAGGAGGGCCAGGCAGGGTGGGGGGTGCTGGTGGTGGTGGTGCTGGTGGTGGTGGGGGGGCGTTTGTGTTTGTTTTAACCTGGGGAGATAGATGCAGCCAAGGCCTTTGAAAGAGAACACCAGGGCTGTAAAAGGCAGCATGGTTAGAATACCAGCCTGCACTCCACCACCAGCACAGGAGCCCATCCATCACAGCTACAACATTTACACACACAAACACACACACCCTGAGCCCTCAAGCTCACAAACAGTGCCCATGTATGTGTGTGTGTGTGTGTGTGTGTGTGTGTGTGTGTGTGTGTGTGTGTGTGTGTGTGTGTGTGTGTGTGTGTGTGTGTGTGTGTGTGTGTGTGTATGTGTACAGGTGGAACAGCACACACAGAGAGATTCATTATCAAGAGACTTCTCCTTCATATGATGAACACTGAACAATAATAAAACAGTTGTTGTAGTCATAATTTGTTTTGGCAATGCAATTTTTCATGCCAATACATTTCGTGAACTGAGGTAAATGAATTTAAATTGAACGGAATCAAATAAAACTGAAGAGAAGGCTAACTGCAACTGGGACTGGAGTGAGAGAGAGGGAGAGAGAGAGAGAGAGAGAGAGAGAGAGAGAGAGAGAGAGAGGGAGAGAGAGAGAGAGAGACAGGTAGACACACAGGACTAACAGACTGACTGGGGAGAGACACATTAAATTCCATTTCATTATCAGTTAAATCAGGCGGTAAATGGAAATTACAATTCAAGAATTGGAAGGGGAAAGGGCATGATTGAAAGGACATGGCACCTTTTGATTCTTGAATTGATATTTCAAATTCATCTCCTGAATTGAGAGATTTTAAATGGCATTGTCACTAATCCTGATATACACGTACACTGTCCACTGTCTCACGCAGTCAGCCACACAAGCAAATACAGAAGAAATCATATGTAAATATGTAATTCAACATGGCCTGATCTAGCCTGATCTTCAGTCATTGAAGTCTGAGCACGTACTCAGGGTCTGTATTAGCTCTGTGTGTCTAGCCAAGGCAGAGAGCTGATAAGGAGTGCGGATATGAGAAATATGAAAAATAGCACTATGTTAGCTAGACTGATCAGAGAGAAAATGGTCACATTTTGAATTCATATTTCAAATTCATCTCCTGAATTGAGAGATTTTAAATGGCATTGTCACTAATCCTGATACACACGTACACTGTCCACTGTCTCACGCAGTCAGCCACACAAGCAAATACAGAAGAAATCATATGTAAATATGTAATTCAACATAGCCTGATCTAGCCTGATCTTCAGTCATTGAAGTCTGAGCACGTACTCAGGGTCTGTATTAGCTCTGTGTGTCTAGCCAAGGCAGAGAGCTGAGATAAGGAGAGCGGATATGAGAAATATGAAAAATAGCACTGTGTTAGCTAGACTGATCAGAGAGAAAATGGTCACAACAGGTTGCTATGACAAATGGGACAAGGAGGAAGACTTGATATCAAAGCCCATCAGAGACGAAGGAAAACCAGATTATACTTGGAGGAGAGGAGAAACATACGTCTAATCTGATATTTAGTAGACTAGTGAAGTTATAACCCCATGATAACACAAGCAAACATTCAGAATATTGATCAACATCTGGACCAAATAATCAATTATTTCAATGTTTTCTGTGAAAACAAAGTGTATTTACACATAAAAAAAAGACAGAGGACCAAACTATCAAGAGACATGAATGACATAATACAACTCCCCGCCCCCAAACACACACACCCTCAAACACACACACACCCTCACTTTCTCTCACTGACACACACTCAAAGCGATTTCGGGGTCCTGGGGAGCGGCACGTGAGCAGCCCTCTGTCAGCTGTGTTTGCACTGAGGCAGGCGAGGGGCGCCCCGCGCCTCCGAAAGACAGGAGCGAGAGAGAGAGAGAGAGGGAGAGGGGCAGAGGGGGAGAGGGGGAGAGGGGGACAGAGGAGGGGTGCTCGGCAGAAAGGCCAAGGCCTGGAGAGAAGAGAAAGGAGCAGCCACAAAGCTGTCCTCCAGAGAGAGAGAGAGGGAGGGAGGGGGCTGCTGGAACAATGCCCCCATAGCTGCAGGTGCAGTGGCTCAGGCCATGTGTGTGTGTGGAGGGGGGGTGGGTGGTGGAGAGAGCCCTTTTCTTTTTTGTGTTAATTGAGCTGATCTGTTGTCTTTTCTCCACTGCAAGTTTAACTCTCAGCTGATTAACATGTGGCCTTTTGCAGCTTCCGAGTGTGTGTGTGTGTGTGCACTGCACACGCGCATGTGTGTGTGTGTGTGTGAGGGTGCTCCCTGTGTCTGTTTAGTGGGTAATGACAGGAGGACGGGGGTGTGTAGACACAGGCAAACAGAGAGTGTTAACTTGATTTGCACTTGTATGGAGGACGGAGCAATGTTTAACACTTATTTAAATAAATGCATTATGTGAAACATGTCTTAGAATTGACAGTGTACACAGACGTCAGTTAACCACCACATCAAATATCCTTCAATGGAAGACTATCCTATGGCTACTATTTAACTAAAAATGTCATTTAGCAACAACAGGCCATCCAATTAAATTTATATTTACTGATCTAAACCATGAAATAGATATTGGTGTAGGTACTATAACATGCACCAGGAGTCACAATAAACTACATATCATGTGGCATGGATACTGCACATAAAAGAAAAGCATGGGCTATTCTCCTGTGTATACAGGTCATCCTTACTGGATGCTTATAACTGTGTGCTTAATGGAGATATGCTAACCCTTCTTAGTAAATAAGGAGTGTTCTATTAGGCAACATCACACCCTGTGGATGGACTGTACACATGATTCCTATATGTTTTTAATGACAGCAGTCCTGTGGTGATGGTCCAGGGTTCACCCTCAGAGGACCACACCAGGCTGGCAGGCCCTGTTTAGACAAGTGGTTTCTATCCCAGACATGAGGCATCACACAGGCGGATGGCTCCTTCTACTACAGCCTGAGGGGCTCAATGCTGGACCTCATATTCTATGCAGAGAATAGCCTACCTACATCCACACACAGGCATGCTCATGGTAGTGCTGCCTCCTATCATGGCTATGCACAAACACACACATATGAATGAACCAAAAACATGCACAAATGGACACATATGCACACATATACAGATAGCCAAACGAAGGAAAAAAGTACACCAAACGTACAACCCTCATCCAACGTACTACCTTACTCACCCAAAACACACACACACACACACACACGCACGCACACACGCACGCACACACGCACACACACACACACACACACACACACACACACACACACACACACACACACACACACACACACACACACACACACACACACACACTCACACACACACACACAAACACACTTTCAAAGTGAGAGCCCCAGGGCCATCAGCGGGGTGCTCAGACAGACACAGAGTGGGAGAAGCACAGAAACATATGTAACGCCTTAAAGAAGACACCCACTTCAGAAAGAAGTGTGTCCCCCGTTCCTCCCCCTGTCCCTCCCCCATTCCACACCTCTGCCCATCCCTTTCATAGGAGATTATTAGGAGAGAGCGAGGGGCAGGGGGTGAAGATGGGGAGCTGCGATTGAGCAGAGAGAGAGTCGCTCTGTTTTCCCCCTCTCTGCTGGTATTACTGCTTAATTAAAAGGGCAGCATGTGCTAAGTATTATTCCAGCTGCGATTGTTATCACACGCCTATGTAATAAGATCTTCGCAGGCTTACAGCTAAATTTCGAAGCAAATTTCCTTCCTATTCTTTTCCCCTTATTTCCTTTTGGTCTGTGTCTGTTTTCTGCTAACAGTGCACTCTTTGCGTGTCTGCATTGTGCACGCTCTGTGTGCCTGCGTGTGTGTGTGCGTGTATGTCTGTTTTGCATATGAAACTAATCTAACATTTTGTACACCACTCTGTGCTTAGAAGTGTTCCCTTGAATGTATTCCAATCAGAAATGTCCCTTAAGGCTGACAAATTGGTTAAATGCTCTGTGCATGTATACAATTATGTGCCATATTTTATATATTTGTGAAACCTTTGAGAACATGCTCAAAATATGTATTTGCATGCTATATGGACTTGTTGAACAATGTTTGTTTTTCTGAGAATGGGTATACCCCCTCCCTTTCCCTCTGACAGTCTTAAACTCATCCATCATTGAATACATCTGCTTTCTTCTTTCTGGCGATTCATGTCTGCTCCTAACATTGGAGACTCAGGGGTGGTGGCAGCGCCGTTTGACTGCTCCAAAAACAAACTCAAAAACTGGTTGTTTTTTAGCATCTATCCCGCCACAGAACTTACTTTACTGAAACCACAACATAAGAAAAGCTCATATTCCACAATCCATGTATATCATCTACATCAAAAAGCACACAAGACAATTTTGGATAGAAGTATGAGTCTTTTAAAGACTTCTCACTGACAACTGCTGGCCTTAGTGCATCATGGTTGGCGGAGGAGCCACTAGCCTACATCCCGACCTCATTGCATTATTTCCATTAGAGTGGCTTTGGAATCAGATGCAATCATCTGGTAAATTAGTTTAATCCTGGAGCAAATCTGGCCCTCTCCTGGGACATTTACAGAGGTGTCAATCGGAGATAAGACTGTGTGACAACAAAGCAGAACAAACCTTGAAGGGAACAACCAGCCTTTTAGAGGTAGGAAAGGAACACTCGACAGATACAGCAGTTAATGCAAGCAGAAAGACTTCTTCTCTTTCCATTAAAGCGTAAGGAAGGGGTATGAATGGTGGTATGTTCATTTATAGACACTAAGCAGATGGTTGGTTTGAAAAGAACAGGAACAAGAGAAAGGAGGATGAATAAAAAAAAAAGTAGTTGTCTCCACTATA